>NC_141028.1:23997500-24085000 GCF_052040795.2 Danio rerio
CCAGGCGTCAGAACGATGGCAAATCCAACAAGTTCAAAGGTAACCTTTGCAAGCTAGAAATATAAGCACTATTTTTCCCTCCTTGAGGTAAAAGACAGAAATGCTTATGTATCCTGGAACTTATGCCCAGGAAAAAAGTCTCTGAAGAGTCTCTGCATCTGTGACGAGTAATTCTAGTCTAATGAAGCACCTCAGGTTGTCACATGCCACCACTAAAGAAGTGGCTATGCAGGTGATAACGTGAGCTCCGCTACTAAAGGAGGAGACGAAGCCACGACGTCAAAGCAAATAAACAAATTAACTTTTCTCCACCGCAAACACAGGGCCAGACGGAATCTGCAGACGTTTTTTGCTATTTCTGTGGAGAATTTTGGTAAAAATCTGCGGATTTCTGCGGAATTATTTTGGGAGTATCCAGCGGAGTATCATAACTAAAACCTTAATATATGAATTAAAAAGTAATAAATTACTGAATAAAAACTGAATAAATTCAGATTTACACATTTACTCAAGTAAATAAACAGAATTAATCATGGGCTAAAAATCTGCGGAATTCTGCAAAAAATCGGCGGAAAATCTGCTGAATTCTGCTTGGGCAGATTCCGTGTGGGCCTACTTATTACTCAGACAAAATGAAACAAAATAATATCTAGATATATAGTTGAGAACATGCTGCCATTGTCTTTCACATTGTCCCACAACCACATTAAAATAGTGTAGATTAGTCTATAATGTTTTATATTTATTTTAAAGTCATTTGACAAATAAGATTTTTTTTAAAGAAACGCAATAATTACTTCCTCTGTAATTATTTACTTTTATAATTATGTAACTCAGTTACTAACTTAGTAACTATTTGTGAGAAGTAACTAGTAACTATAACTAATAACCAGGGTTCATGCACATTTTTATTACAAAAATTCCATGACTTTCCATGATTTTTCTAAGAAGTAAATTTTCATGACCTAATGCTTCATGCAATGTCTACATATGCATGGTAAAAGAAAAACAATGCATGTTCAAATTTATTACAGCATTACGTAAAACACGCAGCAGTCTATTTAGTTTCAATTTATATTTATATCTATGTAAAAATGATTTAGACAACAATTACACCAAACTAAAAATGTGAGAGTATGTAATGGGCCAAGGATAGAATGGAAGTCAAGACAACTAACCCAAGGTTTCCGCTACATTTATTCTTCCATGGCAGGACGCCACACCAAAATTCATCCCGCCACGGCTACATTACAGCTTCTCAATCAAAACATTGACTTTTTTTTTTTAAATAGCAGGTTATAATCGCACCAAAATGTATTAAAAGTTAAGTGAATTATGACCGTGAACTTTTCTGTAACCATAGTAGTGCTGTGCGTTGTTTGTTTAACCCTTTGAGGTGACATGCTGACTGACAGGAGGACAGCAAACACATCGTATAGCTTTCAGTTACGATGAACACATTTTCCATAATTATACATTATTTACAGATAAAGGTCTGTGATTCTGCATACAACAAACAAAGACTTTATCTTGCTGGAGTTTATAGCCGTTTCACTTTACTTCAGGATGCATTAATGCCACTCTGTAGGTCTATTGGAGACATTCATAAATAATCCTAGTAAATCTAATAAATGAAGAAATACTCACTACATAAACATGCTAAACATTTATCATTGAAATAAAGCCATAGGTAGTTGGTAGATCTGTGCAAAAGGCCTGCCGCCACAGCTGGAAAACATCCCAGAGGAAACATTGTAACCTATATTCAAGAATACAGATATTTGTTTTCCATGATTTATCCAAAACTTTGTGGGTTTTTCTGTTTTTCCAAAACTTTACCAGGCCTGGAAAATGTCATGTCAGAATTCCATGACTTTTCCAGGTTTTTTATGACCGTATGAACTCTGAATAACTCTTTTAAAGGAACGAGCACAACATTGAATGTTATTATTACACACTACACATACCCAGACACTAGATCTAAAAGAGATTTCCCAATCTTTTCAAAGAATCAAGCGATAAAGTTCATAAAAACCTCTCGGATGACTCATGCCTGAAAGAAAAAAGGTCTAATGGTTGTAAAATGTCACGACAGCGAGTAAATGACTGATTTCTTGAGTGAACTATCCCTATTGACTTTGGAGTGAATGTCAAGACCACGTGGTGGGCAGCAGTAGAGAACGTCACTCAGCTCCTGCAGAGACAGACAGATATTCAATGGAGCTCGATAGAAAGATGTCCTTCTTTCTTACCGTGACGTTTGTGTAGTCCTGAAAAGGGGGCTCGTCTTTCTGCTCCTCGAGTTGACGGACAGCTGCCATTCTGTCAATTTTCCTCTGGCGCACTTCCTTCTCTTCGGCTCCGCCCACTTCCCTCATGCTGCTTTGCAAGAGTCTGGCCAGTTCACTGTTGATTTCTGGCAACCGACGGGCTCGTCTGGCATTGCTCGCTGCAACACACACACACATACACATGCATATAAACAACAGCTTTCGCCCTGCAAGACACACATGCTTCTTTTCTCACTTCCTCGGGGGCCACTTTTCAACCTTCATTTGGCCCCAGATCCATCTTTGTCTTTTCCAGTTTTCACTCCCACCCAACGAGAGCAGCTTTCAGATTTACCTGCTCTGAGATTCACGCTTCAACGCGATTCAACCTTGCAACTAACATAATCCGGTGATTTTACGCCAATGAAGACAGAACGACAGAGGATCAAAAGACACTGGGTCTAAGTGTTTTTTTTTTTAAAACCTAAATTCCCATTGTATTCCTTCCTACGGAAAGTGAGAGACTGAGGAATAGAGACTAGAGACAATAGGCCTCTTTGTGATGAATAAGAGTATGTTGAAGCTCTCTCTTTATCTCCATCTCATCAGTGACATACACACAGTCCCTCCTGTAAATGCCCTCTCGTGGCCCTGAGACATGCGGGAGCCATGGTGTGATTTTTCACTGGCTTTGTCTCACTTATCTTTGCAGGACGTGACATCATGTGGCACTTATGTCTGCCACAGTCACAGGCTGATGGGTCTTTAGTGTACAGATAAACCAGGATGGATGCTGAAACACACACACACACACATGCTCACGTTTTAAGCAAAATGAAACTCTATACATTCTGCAGGTTTGCTTTAGTTTGCATATATCATTCATATTCTCTTCGGCTTAGTTCCTTTATTAATCAAGGGTCGCCACAGCGGAATTAACCACCAACTTTTTCAGCATATGTTTTAAGCCCCGGTCAGATCACACAAATTTGTCACAATTTCGGTACGATTTTCTTCATGTAGGGTGTCATGGGGATTCGTAAATGACAAATGGGCATCGTGACACAGGATTCAATCGATTCTTCTTGTGTAATGTGGCATGCCTGCAATGCCTCAAGACACCATCACAGAAAGTCTAGCATGTAAAAAAATTTTCTCGTTCTTCACGATGAGTTCTGTCATATGGGTGACAGTGTGCAATAGGAGCACATCATTTCTTGGTTATCTCAGCGGGTGCTGCTGTTAATGCGCCGGTCAGGTAATCAAAAAAATAGGCTGCATACTTACTTATGGGTGGGTCATGGCTGAATAAGATCAGATCATCTCAAATATTAAGAGGTTTATAGCAATTTTATCTGACAGACTGGCACAAATATGCAGACATCTTCATTCTCCCAATGTGTTTCTGAGTTTTCTCATCCTTGCAACAGAGTTTGTTCTTCCGAGGTAATCTGGGAACGTTCAGTGCTGCGAATACATTGAAAAGCTTTTACTGTTGTCATTAATAGTGAAAACAGTTTAATATAGGCTTCTCTAAAACTGTAAATATT
This sequence comes from Danio rerio, assembly GCF_052040795.2. Lineage (NCBI taxonomy): Eukaryota > Metazoa > Chordata > Actinopteri > Cypriniformes > Danionidae > Danio > Danio rerio. The sequence continues at coordinate 24,001,321 of NC_141028.1, forward strand.
TTGTTTTAATTTTATTTAGGCTAAATTATTATTTTATTTAACAAACCAACACAATCAACACAGAAATTCGTGTTTTGGTGCATATAGCGGAATTGTTTTGAAGTGCATTACCTCAAATGTTTTTCGCTATTCTTGTTTATAGATAACTGACCAACAAAAGACACATTAAAATTAAGTAAAACATTATAGCAAATGAAAGTCTTTTTACAATCCAAGAAAATTATACAAATTATATTTTTGATTGTGCCCCTCCACTACTCATTTGTTTGCTCAGAGGAAAATTAGGATTTAAAGGATGCTTCACTGCGATTGTATCACAAAAATCAGTTACTGTATGTCATTATTTTAAAGATTATGTCTTGAGCATCTGATTTTTCCTTGCTGCTGCTTTTGTGTTTTTTATTTTCTCACTCACGGCAAGTTCAGGCGAGAGAGTGTTTAATAAGAAACCCATGGCAGGAAAATAAAAATTTAGATTTCAAAGTAAATATCTTAATAATAAAAACGAATTATAAGTTTGATCCTATCCATGTCATAAATAATGCCCTTAAATAAAGTAGTTATTAGTTGTCTGCAAGCATCAGTGTTTATTGAGATTGAAATAAGATTTTAAATATTGAAATATAGTTATAGCAACACTTGTAACTGTGCTGGGAAATAACACTTGTAAACGTCATGGTATGACTGATTATAAAGGAACGTTTAGTCTGGCACATTCGTTACCCACAATAGATCAAGATTTTATCAAGATTCACATAATCTGACACAGTAACTTTCGTAACCGACAATAAAAATTGTGTGATCTGAATGGGGCTTTACGTAGTGAATGCACTTCCAGCTGCAACCCAATACTGGGAAACACCCTTACACTCTCTTTCACAGACATACACTACAGACAATTTAGCTTACCCAATTCACCTATGGCACATGTCTTTGGATTTGTGGAGGAAACAGGAGTACCTGGAGGAAACCCACGCAAACTCAGGGAGAACATGCAAACTCCATACAGAAATGCCAACTGACCCAGCCAGGACTTGAACCAGCGACCTTCTTGCTGTGAGGTGACAGTGCTAACCATTGAGCCACTGTGTCGTCCTATAAAGTAATTAACTGAATAATAATTAAGTGATGTTTAAGTGAGCATTGGGGTCACAGCTCACCAGTGTAAAATCGCTGCTGTACATGTCTACATGAATGCAAAGGCTTCTAGCTATGCAAGATTGATTTCACACGTCGCTGCCTTCTGAAATGTGTCTGAATGCATAGCATAATGTCATGCAAATACATGTTGCATTCTCAGAAGCGCTGCAAGGTACACACCTAAGCATACATTTATATTTTGTGATTTTTTTTCTGTTGTTTTAACTTCTATCATGGCAGAGGAACAATCTCCTAGAACAGGATAGTTAAAACACATTCACTGTAAGAGCACAGCATTTAAATGCTGAACAGGTTTGTTTCCACCAGAATAGCAAGATTACACATTAAGTATATAAAAAGTTTATGGATAGAAATCACCCACATACTATTCTGTGACCTTTATCATGTTTCAAGCCTAAGGATTAATGTCTTACACAATAAGGTAATGAAAAGACTAATATTGACTTCTTATGATGCTTTTACATACTGCATTTCCATGTCATAACACTGTGTTCCTTAGACAAAAGACTAATCTGAACAAAACTGTCATTAGAAAGAAGCGATGATACTGAAAAGGGAAGAAAATAAAAACTGGCCACTACAACTAGATAAGGAAATGCTCGGCTAAATCCTCTTCTGGAATTATCAGCAAATCCCACATGATGTAGTTTTGTAAAGTCTCCAGAGCTGGAGAAGTGCAGAGCTCTTGAGTTCTGCGGATGTGAAGTCAAGCTCTGCTGCGTCAGAGAGATGATGTGGCGTACCGTTAAGCTGGAGGAGTGTTAAAGCAGACACTCTTCCTCCTGCTAAACCCTGAGGGCCATCGTTGGGCTGGAGAACATGAGAGAACGACGGAGGAACAGCTGGAGAACTCTGAGTATTCCACACACTGCCACCTGTCAGAAAGAGGAATATAAGAGATTAGTTTTATTTCAGGCAGGTTGCATGATGTAGCTTACTGTACATATTCTACAGAGATTGTGACAAAACATGTTCCACGTTTATACATGGCATTACTTTTGAAAGCGTGAATGTGTGATCAGATAATGTCACAACATTTATTCCCATCCACTGTTGCATTAATTGTTTCGCCAAGATCTTGTATTGATTATTGGAGATTCAGACCGCTCTGCAAAGTCTTCTCCAGCACATTCCAAAAACTCTTAACAAGGTTAAGATCTGGACTCTGTGGTGGTCAATCCATGTGGAAAAAATATGCTCTCTAAACCACCCTTTCTCAAACTAAGCACCTAGAATCTTGAATATTGTAATATAATAATGTTATCAGGGAAGAAAACTTTTGATGGATAATGTTCTTTCAGTATATTCAGGTAGTCAGCTGACCTCTTGTGCGCATAAAGATGCCAAGCGTAAACCTGACCAATTGCAGAATCCATAGTCTTGTATGGTAGGTACTAGGCATGATCGATGCATCACTTCGTCTGTCTCTCTTCTTACCCTAATGTGCCCATCACTGGAACAGGTTAAATCTGGACTCATCGGGCTACATGGCCTTCTTCCACTGCTACAAAATCCAATCATGCTTCCAGGTAAACTCAAGCCTTTTTTCTGATTAACCTCAGCGATAAGTGGTTTTCTTAAAGCTACACAGCTGTTTAGTCCCAATCCCTTGAGTTCCCATTACACTGTGTATGTGGAAATGCTTATTTTCACTATTAAGCATAGCCATGAGTTCTGTTGTTTTATAAGGACTTGGTTTCACCAGACGTTTAAGTGATGAAAGATGAAAGTTCCTCCCTATTCTTCTAATTTTTAAGTTAAGTTTATTTATAAACGAATTTCGAGAGGATCATGTGCTTATGATTGTTCTCAGCTGGTCCCGCATCAGCTCATGATTGATTCTCTCATTAGATGATTCCTAACTCAATATAAATAACCAGAGTTTTCTTATCTCAATATCTTCATCTTAAAGAATACCCCCCCCTACCCACCCCTACTCCCTCTCCTTTCCAGATGGGCAACACAGCGACACGGTGATTAGCACTGCCTCACAGCAAGAATGTCTCCGGTTAAAGTCTCTTCTAAAGTTTACATGTTCTATCCGTGCTCGCGTGGGTTTTTCCTGGGTTCACCAGTTTCCTTCCACAGTCCAAAAAACACGCAACCTAAGTAAATTGAACATACCAACTTGATACAATAGTCAAGGAGGAGGATCTCATAAGCTCAGAGCTCTCTCACAAAACAGCATGCCAAACAAGCTTTATTATCAACCATCAGCTAAGTGACAGTTCTTCACTCAATTTTAGTAGTTTCAGCAATCTTCTTTAATTTTCTTGCTGCAAGCCAATAATTTGACCTTTCTGAATCAGACAATCTTCTCAATCTCCACTGAATGGGTCTCCCAACATGGTGGTTGAAGAAATGAAAAGCTTCTCTCTTCATCTGTTAATATTAAATCACATGTTACCAGTTGAAACATAATCATCAATGCATATTAAATATTCTAAAAAATGTTAGCACATTAATAATAACAATTATAAAATGACAATTCAATATAAAATTCTTTATTATTTTAGTTCTGTTATCTGTTTTATATCATGGGAAGCACTGTGGTGATGCATTAAAATCGCAAGTCTTATCATTGCTACCTTTCTCTTCCTACATTCTCCAAAGTAAAAAAAAGTAATAATAATACATTTAAATTATTTATTCTGCTTGACTGTTGGCTGTTCTGCTTGTTTGTAAACACAGAATGAATGCATTGCATCCAAACAAAAGGACTGGCCTTGCTGTTATTCAGATGTATTGATGATGACTGGCACAAGGCAAAACAGAATATGCATTGATTGGTGCCCTACAACATTTTAAAGCCAAATACAAAATAGAAGCAATGTTAATCAGCAATAACCCACAGAAATAACCCCCATCCACCCAAAACAAGAAAAGAATAGTTATGCAGAAAAAACTGAATGGTTGGTGTAGATGCTCTCCTTGGCCAATGACCCTTATCTTTGCTCTTCTCTATCTCTCGCCTGTGATTGCTGCACGTTGAGAGGCAGTGAATTGTCTAAACTGCAGTATAAGTGCTTTGCTCCCTTGGGTTTCACAACAAGCATCAACCGCCCCAAACATTGGATGTGCTTTACCTGTGATTACAGACAGGTGAGAGCTGTAATTACACGTCTGAGACACAGGTCAGACTCAGAGTGGAGGATTGAACGTGTTTGTGCCTTTGTGTATTTGTGTATGTGTGTGTGTGTGTGTGTGTGTGTGTGTTTTGTTTTTGTGGAAGAGAATGTGTGTGCGTTTCAGGGAATTGCCTGTGATTGATTGAAACTCCAATGAAAACTGTAATAGAGGGATACATAAATCAGACATCTGCACATTAAACACACTTATTTTGTCAATAATAAAACAGTGAGGCATAAATGGTTACACTAGGCATTTAACTTGTTTTAATAAGCGGTGGTGGTGGTTATTTGAGCTTGTTTTTCACACGAAGGGATATCTGTTCCCAGACAGTGATAATGTGTGCAGCTTGATAATAATTTGTCATAAAAACCACTGAAATGAACAAAAGTTATATGCAAATGTACATGGTCATATTAAAACAATGTGTCTGTAATTAGGATACGAAAGAGAGTTTGATTAAATAATTGTTTTATTTATCTAAATCAAAGTTTATTTCTAGAGCACATTTAATTACAACCTTTGGTCGACCAATGAGCTGTACAATAGCAGTAGCAGGTAAAAAACAGCCATACATTACAATAAAAACAACAATATAAAACAATAGTAACAACAGTAAAAGTTTCCAAGAAAAAAGCAATTTAGTGTAGCCTGGAACCAACAGTAGGGAATATTAAATGCACTCGAAAAAAGATAAGTCTTTAACATCGATTTAAAAACAGATGGAGTGAGTGCTATTCTGATTTTTGATGGTAACATATTCCATATTTTTGGACCCACTACTGCAAAGGCTCTATCGCCCCTGCATTTGAGATGAGATTGAGGTATTTGCAATAGATGGCAGTCAGAATTTGATCTAAGCGATCGGGTTTGGGCCTTGGCCGTGATTAGATCAGGAAGATACAGTGGTGCTAGGTTATGCAAGGTTTTATAAACAAAGAGTATAATTTTAAAGTCTATTTGGAAATGAATCGAACACCAATGTTGTGATATGGTCATATTTGTGGCCACTCTTGAGCAAACGGGCGGTCTAGAAGTCTAGAAACAGAAGATGAAAGTAGACCAATATGTAAAGAATTACAATAATCTAATCGCGTGAAAATCAAAGCATGAATAGTCGTTTTAAAGCCCATCCTGCTTTGAAACACCAAGATCAGTTGGTGGTTTGCTAGAATGCTGTGGAGGACAAAAATAATAACTCAGGTTTTATCTTCATTCAAAAGCATCAAGTTATCGTTGAGCCAGAATAGGTATATAAATCTATGTATTATCTGCATAGCAGTGATACATAATTACAAACTTTCTCATTATGATTCCTAAGCGCAACATATATAACGAGAATTGCTAGGATGCAGGAATCGATTCCTGTGGAACACCGCAAGTCAGATCTGCATGAGAAGAAAGTTGTGTTATGTTAGCATGCCATGGCTAGGACATGGTAATAAAATAAATAAATAAACAAATAAATAAATAATACATTAAATTAAATTACACAAATATCTTTTACCAGTAATTTCATACATTTATCATACCTGTTTGTTGATATATTTGGATGCTGAGATTGTTTACTATAATTACGACTTTAAACATTAAAATTTTACTTTACAAACAAGTATAATAATCTTTATTACAACAATATTCATTCATTCATTTTCTTGTCGGCTTAGTCCCTTTATTAATCCGGAGTCGCCACAGCGGAATGAACCGCCAACTTATCCAGCAAGTTTTCACGCAGCGGATGCCCTTCCAGCCGCAACCCATCTCTGGGAAACATCCACACGCACACTCATACACTACAGACAATTTAGCCTACCCAATTCACCTGTACTGCATGTCTTTGGACTGTGGGCTAAACCGGAGCACCCGGAGGAAACCCACGCGAAGGCAGGGAGAACATGCAAACTCCACACAGAAATGCCAACTGAGCCGCAGTTCGAACCAGCGACCTTCTTGCTGTGAGGCGACAGCACTACCTACTGGCCACTGCCTCGCCATTACAATAATATATTAATTTAAAAAACTTAATAATGAATTAGTATACTGTTTTGCTACTGCTACTATATATGTTCAAGCTGTAATTATTATTATTATAATTCGTATTAAGTCTAATAGGATGCCAGAGGCTCTTAAACCACCACCTGTTATTTTACTTAAAAAGTTGGCAGAAAACATTTAAATACATAATTAAGGTGCTTCAGGCCAGCACAATGGGAAATTTAGCTTTAATTATTCAAGTAAGGTCAAAGTAAATGAGGAGAGCCAGAGAAAAAAGTCCTACAGCACCTGGAGAGGATTAGATTTTTCGATGAAGGGTTAAGTTAGCGGGCAAAACAGGTTAAATATCACTAACCTTTATGATTTTTACAATATTTAAATAAAGAACAAATTCACTAATGAATAATGCATGAATAAATCATGCAGTAGAGAAATTTACATAGTATTTATATCGACATTAAAAAAGTTATGTAAAAGGACACACTTTAAATTTACCTAGTTTTACTGGTCAGCTACTTTTATCTATACTCAACAAACAACCACACTATCTATTTAAAATAAATAACACCTAATGATATGTGTTTGTGTCTTAACCGAACACACCATCTAAACATTCACAGCACAAAGTGAAAAAAGGTGAATCCCAAGGCTAATGACTTCTCGAAAAGCTAATTGGAGTCAGAAGTCAGTTAACCTGGAGTCTAAACAATGAGACAAGCTAAAACTGCCCTATAAAACAAAACATTTGCAGTGCCTGGTTTGAATCATGTGCTTGGACAACAAAAGAATTGCAAAAAAAAAAAAGTATCTATAAAAAGGAGTAGCTCAACACAAACTGCAAAGGTATTAGCAAAGATGTCAGTTACAGACTTTTAAAAATATATGAAAAATGCTAATATATTTGTTCACATGACTGTGAAATATATAAAAACAATGCATAAATGAGAGAAAATGTCAAATGTTTAATAGTTTGCAGTGTGTGGCCAGGGGGCCAAATTCCTCTCAAAGAGGAAGATAATTTGGTTGTTTCTGATTAAGAGAATACTTCACTCTTTCTTTTGATTGAAGTGACACATTGTCTGCATACAATAAGAAAATCAGTCAAATCATGTAATGTTACTGATGCATTATAAAATGTCCCTTTAGATGGTCTGTAAAAACAAGTTTTTTTCTTTGTGTGCAAACTGAGATGAACCAAAACACAAACAAGAATGTGCTACTTTCAGCACATAAAAGGGCAAAACTCACAAAAAGCTGTCAAACTGTCGATCTAGCCAAGTGTTCACTTGAGAGCAGTCAGTTATGCCTTAAGTGAACACAACCAGGTGGGAAAATAACTGAATGCTAAATCTGTGGTTCTAAAAGGGTTATTACATGGATTTTTCTTTCTTTTTAACAACTTTAAGATATAAACATGTAAAGTACTTAACAAATCCATTTCACCACAAAAGCTGCCCTAAACTAAAAGGTACTGTTTGAAATATATTTTTTAATGTTTCTGTAATAGTTAACTTAGTAAAATTATACTAAAACGCAAATACCATTGTTAGCCGTCATTTAACTGTTTTACAAAAAATTGTATTTATTTTTTTTTTTAGATGCATTTTTAATATACACTTATTGGCCACTTTATTAAATACAGCTGTCCAACTGCTCGTTAAAGCAAATTTCTAGTCAGCCAATCACAAGGCAACTCAATGCATTTAGGCATGTAGGCATGGTCATGGTGGTATAGTTGATGGTGCCAGACGGGCTGGTCTGAGTATTTCAGAAACTGCTGACCTACTGGGATTTTCAATCACAACCATCTGTAGGGTTTACAGAGAATGTTCCGAAAAAGAGAAAATAGCCAGTGAGTGGCAATTTTTTAGGGCCAAATTCCTTGTTGATGCCAGAGGTCAGAGAGGAATGGCCAGACTGGATCCAGCTGATAGAAAGGCAACAGTAACTCAAAAAACCACTTGTCACAACCGAGATATGCAGAAAAGCATCTCTGAATAAATAACATATCAAACCTTGAGGCGGATGGGCTACAGCAGCAGAAGACCTCACCGGGTGCCACTCCTGTCATCAAAAAGCAGGAAACTGAGGCTACAATTTGCACAGGCTCACCAAAATTGGACAATAGTATATTGAAAAAACGTTGCCTGGTCTGATGAGTCTCGATTTCTGCTGCAACATTCGGATGGTAGAGTCAGAGTTTGACATCCACAACATGAAAGCATGGATCCATCTTGCCTTGTATCAACAGTTCAGGTTGGTGGTGGTGATGGTGTAATGGTGTAATATTTTCTTGGCACACTTTGGCACACAGCCTACCTGAGAATTTTTGCTATGTCCATCCCTTTATGACCACAGTGTACCCATCTTCTCATGGCTACTTTGAGCATGATAATGCGCCATGTCCCAAAGCACAAATCATCTTAAACTAGTTTCATGAACATGACAATGAGTTCGCTGTACTCAAATGGACTACGCAGTCACCATATCTCAATCCAATAGAGCACTGTTGGGATGTGTTGGAACGGGATATTTGCATCATGTATGTGTAACTAACAAATCTGCAGCAGCTGCGTGATGCTATCCTGTCAACAGGGACCAACATCTCTGAGGAATTTTTCCAGTACCTTGTTGAATCTATCCCACGAAGGATTAAAGCGGTTCTGAAGGCAAAAAGGGGTCCAACCCTGTACTAGTAAGTGTACCTAATAAAGTTACCTTATATGTTTTCATTGATGAATAGTTTTTTACTTCTTTACATTATTATCATTATTTTTGCATCAAACTCACTGCTGTTCGAGACAGTGAAACTGTGCTGAAAGAACAAACTAAGGGTTGGGGGGGAGGGGGGTATTTTTTGTTATTTGCAAGAGCAGACTGTATTTGTGCTTAGTGAAAGATCAGATCAAGTTTTAGGATTTATGCTGAAATACATTGCAATTCTGTAACAAATCCCTCACATACTGCTACACATCCAAAACACTGTATTAAACCAAATCAGCATTAGTAGAAAAAATGAGAGGTTTGCTGGATTATTCTAAAAGAGAAAACAGCATTAATATTAAAGAAAGATGATCTCAAAGAATATACTTCTGAAGATTTGTAGTCTCTTTATCTAGCTGAAGTTTGCTTTTAAACCAACACAAATGTATTTCATAAGTTTATAGCACCCGTAAACTTTTCAAAGAGTTCCCAAGACTTCAAAAAACCCTCTCATGCATATACATAAAACAGCCCAGAACAATCTTGTACAATATTGTTAACTAAAGTGAGCCCTACAGCCATACGAACCCATTCGAGAACTGTTAAGCATCCAAAACTTTTATTAATTTCTAAAAACATCAAAAATATCACCCAGTTTTTCCTCAGTGGGTTCGATTACTTTATACCTCCCAGTTGGGTGCATCATTTCATACCTCCCGGTTTATCTTTAGATGCCTCCATTAGACCCCTATTTACCCTGCACAATGCACTTTCAGCTTTGGAAATCATTTAAATATGGGGTTCTTTAATCTAGAGCACATTATAGGATTTCCATTCGAATGCACTTCCTCTTATCTTCTAAAGGTGGCTTTGTTTTAGAGGAGATAGACAGAAGCCTACATTGGCCCCTGTTGCAAATCTATACTATTGTTTTTTGTATTTATGTTTTTTTTTTACCGTGAAAGCAGATACAGGGATGTTTGGAAATAATTGTCGAGGAAATGTGATTTTCTTTCCTTCTCTCCTGTTCCCCATCTCTCTTCTTCTCTGCTGAAATCTTCGCCACGCTTATCAAACGTTTGCAGATGAGCAGTGTGGGGGCCAGAGGCAGACGAATTATAAAATCCTAATCTTTTCTGCCTTCCATCTGTCCCAGCGTCCCTCTCTCTCTGTGCTCACTATAAAAGCATAAAGAATCTGGAGGTGATAGAGCCTGTTGCTACTGTGAGAAGCTTTTGACAGATGCACCGAAACACTCTATATTCATAGATGATGTTTAACCTGTTCCATTAGTGCTGAATTAACTTATCTATTTCTATTATGTGCATTCTCTGTTTGTATAATTATTCACTTGTCTGTTCACATCGAGCTGAAGTTAATTAAAGAGAATTCCATCAGAAGCTTTTTCCACTGCTTTTTTTATGCAACGGGATGCCAATCAACATGGGTCCAATTACATGAGAGTTTCATTAATTCCCACTGATGATGTCCTTTCTGAGAAGAAAATGTTGAAACAGAGCAGGATCATAAAATAAGACATCAATCCGTGTGCATTACACAGAGCGGCAGATTCTTATCAAAACTTGACTGAATGTATTCACGGGACCGATCAAGCCTTTCCAAAGACATTTGCATCGGTTATTCCCCCTCAATCCCTCGTTCCTCAGACTGATACTTGTCTTTGCATTGACCTAGCCGATCCTCTGAGGTGCTTTCAATGGATAAAAATCTCCATAAGCCTTAGAGAGCGACTAAACCACGATCTCTTGTTAATGGCGACCACTCATTAGGAAACAAATAAATGGACAACGTATTAATCCCAGATTGAGATATGGCATTGAGCAGCTTTCGAGCCTGCACCGATTTGTGGCTTGTGGAAGAGTTAATTGATTCTGACTGCTGAGAGCAAGAGACAGAGGAAAGCTGATGGGTATCTGACTGTTGAGTAATTTCTAAAGAAAGACTTGCATTTTTCACTGGGCCTCTAAGAAGGAGCTTAAGCAGATAAACACAAAGACGGCCTATGAATAGCTTTGATTTGGCTCGGATTTCCAGAGTGGGAAACATTTTGAGGTCACTAATGACAGATATTTCTTAAGGCCCCAAAATACTTCAAACAAAATTGAAGAATGAACTAAAATGACATCATTTTAAACTAAATCCAGCCAAAACTAACTTTGTTTTGAGGGTTTGTTTTTTTTCGCAAGTTCGAAACCAAAGTAAACTTTTTGGGGAGTTTGTTTAAGGTCATAAACGCCTTTGAGCTATCGTTATTCCATGGCAATTGCATAATCAGTAAAATAGTAGAAGGAGAGATAGCGATAGAGTTACTAACTGAGTTATACAATTATAAAAGTAGCTAATTACCAGGGATAGTAACTATTGTGTTATTTTAAAAATACAAAATTTTTCAAATGACTATAAAATAAAAATTAAACACTGTACACTATTTTACACTATTTTAAAGTTGTTGTGGGACAATGAGAGAGACAACCATCAAATTGAACATATCATTATAAATATTAACATAAACATTCTTGCCTTTCAATGAAGGAAAAGTAGTGCTTTAGAACACCCGCACTTCTCTGCCTTAAATTGGGAAACAATGGAGATGGACTCTAAGCCAACCACGTTCACAGACATACCAATCATCATCGCTGGTTGGTTATGTGTCCCGTCCCAGCCCCAAACACACACATACCCCAGAGAAAGAGAGGTCTTATGTCTGAGAGAGAGAGAGAGAGATGCTGTTCACATGAAAACTGCTTCAGTGTTCTCAATTATAGTAATGCACATTTTATTGTAACAGTAATTAATTAAATTACTCATTACTGAAAAAAGTATTGCCGTTAGTAAAACTGTTTATTTATTGCACTGTTGTTCCCATCGCTGATAATTAGTGAACGTGTTCTGGAATTCTAGTAGATTCCTATCTCATACCTATGAAAGTGAGACAGGAAAACAACATCCAAAACGACAACACTAAGCTAGCAACATGAATACAATGGAGAGTCAAGTAGCAGCGCTGGTACAGATATATCCGCACCTTTATGTTTGAGCAGTGTGACACATTTACAACCCTGCCTACTGCAGTGTGGGGGTGTTGAAGTGTTCGAAAACTGTACCATCACCTTGTCTTTTCAATTTTTGAATTGTATGTGGATATTAAGCCATTGTGACATCTCACAGAACTGCTTTCTTCTTTTGAGCACCCAAAACAACAATGCCAAGTTAGCAAAATGAATACACTGGAGGACTGAGTAGCAGCGCTGGTACAGATGTATCTGCACCTGTATGTTCAAGCAGCGTGACATATTTACAACCCTGCCTACTGCAGTGTGGGGGTGTTAGAGCGGAAAACAGTGTACCACCACCCTGTGTTTTTAAACTTATTTTTGCCCTAAAATTAAAACCAAAGAATAACTTTTTTGAATTATATATCAATATTAAGCTATAGTGACTAAAGCTGAATATCTTTGCCCGAACTTGATGGGACCCGGCAGGACCCGACGAGTTCGGGTGGGTTCGAGTTTAAAATCTATCAATTTAGACATAGTCGGGCCGGGCTTGCGCAGTAAATGAACAGTCAAGTGATGCATTTCGATTAGCGCGAGAAAGTAATTAATTTGTTACAACATTTAAATCCATCCCTGCAAAGGTAAAACAAATGAGGACGGAGAAGTCAAAAAGAGCGAATTTTGACTATGGTCAGGCCAGCCGGTCATTCTAGCCGCAAAGGTATTTCAGCGGTCCTTCATACACTGCATGTTATGGTAGAGTGCGAAATGGCAAAATATGTACAGCAAGCTGACAGGGAAGATGACGAGGCCACTCGCTACGTTGAATCTGCTGTCATGGAAAATAAAGTGGATGTTCTTGGCTCGTAGAAGATGAACAAACAATCCTACCCAAAACTTGCAAAATTTGCCAGATTAGAACTATGCATCTCAGCCTGTAGCAGCAGCAGTGAAAGGGTGTTCAGTGCTGCTGGACGCACCATCCTGAGCGCAGAACTGTTCCTCCACAAAAACCCGTAGCCTAATCTTGGTGAGTAAAGGACCAAGATATTTATTTTAAAATTATAAATAAATGTTAATTAAACCATAAAATCAGAATGTAGACAGAGTATACAGGCTAATGTTGGCATTAACCTATTCCTTTAATATTCAGCTTCACGGTCGCATTAAGGCCAGATTGTAAAGAGAAGTGGCGAAACAAATCTCGCAGAGCCTTTATCTTAATTTCGTTATTGCCAAATACCTGTCATAATTTAGAATTTATTTTTTATTTAATTTGTTAAGAAAGACAATTATTTTCTCATTTTCATTGGTGTGTTGGCCAACTTAAAGGTTAAGTGTAGATCCCTATTTTGAGTGCTGAGATAAGGATGTTACAGGACTTATTTCTTTGTTCCAACTTCCAAGTGGCCTATAGCCTATGTTTGTTACTAATAAATTATGTTAAAACAAAAAAGGCAAAAGAGCTGTGTGCCTGTGCACATTTGAACAATATCAGGCTATAAACGGGTTTGGGCTTTATAAAGCTGTCAGTCAAAATGTACCTGTTGGGCTCGATTACAGCTCTAATAGTGACATCTTACAGAGCTTGGGAGCAATGTTTTTTTTTCAGCACCACTATCACCACCAACCGGATATAACAAATCTACCTTTTAACCAATCCTTCTACTTCTCTATCCATGGCTTTTATTTTTGTTGAAGTAAAAATTGTTAGTTTTAGCTCTGCTATCCAAAAATCTAATTCTAGTTTCAGTATTCTTCCTTGGTTTAAATTCAAGAACTGTGATACTGTACAAAAGGTATTCTTAATTTAAGCTTGAAAGTCCATGCTAATTAGACCAGTGTTTCTCAACCATGTTCCTGGAGAATCACCTACACTGCTTGTTTTGGATGTCTCCTTTGTCTGTCACACCCATCACAGGTCTTTCGGTCTCTGTTAATGAGCTGATGATCTGAATCAGGTTTGTTTGGTTAAGGAGACTTGGAAAATGTACAGAGTTGGTGTCCTCCAGAAACGTGATTGAGAAACACTGAATTACACAAACGTTTTCATGTCAACACATGCTCATGTTTAAACTTTTAAGTTTGTAAAAATATTGCAAATTACTTTCTTGCATCTGTTCCAAGCTTCAGTATATCAAACTTGAATAGTAAATAAATCATACATTACTACAGAATGGTAAGCACAAGATCCCTACCAATGTTGCCGAGCCGTAGATGCAAAATCCCTTTCACAGTAGTGTAGACACTGATGGCTGAAGTGGCGCTGTGTTTGCTGTCGTGTCTGCTAGTAAAGCTGGCATCCTGCATGTACTCTGTAGTGATCACTTCTAGCTCATGGCTCACCTGGACAGCCGGACGGCCTTGACGTAGCATATGCTGGAGAAGCAAACAAGAATACTAATATCAAAACCGTCAATTAAACATCTTAAATCCAGCATGATTAATTATAAAAAAAAAATGTGTTAACAATTAAAGCAGTTTGTCATGCCTGCTGAATTGATTTGATCCATCTAACCATGAAGAACAAAAAAATAAACAAGAAGCAACCACCGAGACACATGTTAGAGGCTACTGACAAATGCCACCATCTGACGACCTTGTGGTTGCGTTTGAAGCCTAAATGGACCCTTTGTTAATTCTGAAAAGGTCAGGATCCATTCTAAAGACGAACAGTCCAATTATGTTGATGTGATTGTATCTATTTCTGTCCTTGTTTTGTTTTAACCTTTATTCAGCAGCTGACATCGATGAGAGCTCTAGCCAAGAGACCTGCGGTGGTGAGATCTAACAGACGCAGGTGTCCTGAAGTATGACATGCATATTTCATAATTTGGACATGACACTCCCATCTGAGCGCACTAAATAATGGATGCCGCAGAAAGGTTTCGATGCGCAGGGTGAGTGTCTGTCTGAGTTAAACAGCTGTGTGGCTATTAATGAGGGCCGCATTTGTACCTGTGTCAAATTGCTGTGTGTGGCTTGTGGGGTTATTACCAACATGGCAAGCTGAGGACTTTCCAGGCTGATGCCAAGCAGAGGAATGTGAGATGTGTTGTTTTATTGCTTTTTTTCCCCCCAGTTATGTGTAGTTAGTTGAGTTATTGTGGTGTTACTGGTGGAATTTGGCTGTATATTAAATTTTGAGTAAGTTTACATTCATGACTAGGGCTGCACAAAATATCATTTTAGCATTGATATGGCAAAGTGATCATTCACAATAGTCACATCCAGTGGCGGTTCTAGTTTAAATGGCACCCTGAAACCACCCCAAACATACCCACTTGCACTTTTTTTGCAACGTCTCCCTTATGCCACCCCCAGCAAGATGTCACCCTGGGTGCTCACCCATATTTTCCATGCCTAAATCAGTGGTCACATCGCAGGATTTGCTATGATGAGTTTGTTTTATAATTGGTTATTTGCATGTACTATGAGGCCTGTGACTGTATAATGATTGTAAAAGCATTCAGGTATGAGAAATTGTACTCTGGGTAACTTTAAAAATAAATAATTGCATTGAAGTATTTGTATTTTTATTAAATTTTGTTTATTTCTATAGCACTTTTACAATGTAGATTGTGTCAAAGCAGCTTAACATAGAAGTTCTAGTAAATAGAAAGTGTGTTAGTCCAGTATATTATTCAATTACTGTATCTGTTAGACATAGAAAACGATAAAATACTGATTTTTTTCAATTGTAATAGATTCTTTATTGTATTAATCAATGCTTGTGAATTAATTGTGATATACAAGTCATCTGGTGAAATTGTATTCATCCTATCACAATATATATCGCAATGTTAGATTTTTCCAATATCGTGCAGCCCTATCCATGACCTTCTTGAAAATATGTTGACAACATGTAAGGTCATGTAAATGGCACCGAATTGGCATTCTGTCAGCTTATTCAGTCAGAGCATGTCTGACTTTATGGCAGCTCTGACATCAAGATAATGTCAAAATCTTGCAAATAAACCCATAAAATTATCCTGATTTGCAATACTGGTGAAAGTTTGAGGTAGGTAAGATTTTTTTATGTTTTTGAAAAGTTAGGCTTACCAAATATGCATTTATTAGATTAAAATATAGTGAAAAAGTATTATGCTTATTATTATTAATAATAATAATAATATGAAGTATTATTACAAATAAAATACCAGATTTCTGTTTTTATGTATTTTAAAATGAAATTTATTCCTGCTATGACATCATCAATTTGTTTACTTCATGCTCTAGAAACATTTATTATTATTATTATTATTATTATTATTATTATTATTAGAACATTTAAATCAATCTGGCTGCTTAATATTTATGAGGAAACCATAAATGTGATCAATTGAAAGTTTAAAAGAATAGCATTGATTTGAAGCAGAGATTGTTCATTGTTGGTCAATTTGAAGCATCCACAATTAATAATATATTTTATACAGAAATATTAGGTGTCAGGGGTAGTGCTTAATAGACATCGCAGCTGAAAATATCCTCAAAAAAGAGCATTTTTGGACCTATGTATATATAGGCAGTTCTACCTTCAGCTCCACAGCAGCTGACCCAATCAGCATTAAGGAATCACTGTCCCAGACATCAATCTGCAGTGAGTGGAGTGCCAGGTATCGCAGAAACCATCCCCGTTCACCTGGCTTTAGGAATTGTGGGTCAACTCGATACTGCAGCTGCAGACCAGGAAAACCTGAGAAAAAAAGAGAAGCATAAGAGGACAGAACAAACATGAACAGTGATAAGAGCCAGAAAAAAGGCCTGTGATTAAAGGGATGGATTTAGTGGCCATTTAAAATGAGAGTGATGTAAATCTTCCATCTCCCACAAATCTCAGGTGGGTGAGAAAGTGTGACGTCCAATTCTCTGAAGCAAGCAATCAAGGACTTTTATGTAAAAACCAAACACTCAGAGCTCAGTTTAACCAGCAAGCAAAATGTGTGGGAAATTTACATAAACATTTCTGAGCTCCATCCTTCTTGCATGCAGCACATTCTGTCTGTCATGAATATCAAACGCTGGCAGTGCCGCAGGCGCTGATGTTTTCTATATGTTCCCACATGTTTCCCCGTGTCTAAAGTGATGACTGTAATCAGTTCTGAAAATGCCTGGGTAACATTGCATTTACATTTACATTCTTTCGCAAAGCTTGAGAAGATCCTGGACCAATGCTTCATGTGAAGGTGGGCTATTTATATGGCTGGTAGTGCAGTCTTGAAGTCAGAAAAAACAACCAAGTTTGGAAAACTTATAAGGGAGCATTATTGATGTGTTCAATGTAATGTATGGCAGATTCTGGTAGATCAGGAATAAATGAAAGTGTGAGGCAGTATTGCTGATGTACGGCAGAGATTTTGGAAGAAGACCATGAACAGTATTCTTCATTTGAGAAACAATTTAATTTAATACTTTTGTTCTGCAAAACTGATCAAATGTTTATTTATGTATGTATATGTATGTGTATATACTGTATACAGTTGAAGCCAGAATTATTAGCCCCCCTTTGAAATTATTATTTTTTTTTAAGTATTTCCCAATTGATGTTTAACAAAGAAAGGAAATTTTCACAATATGTCAGATAATATTTTTTCTTCTGGAGAAAGTCTTATTTGTTTTATTTGGGCTAGAATAAAAGCAGTGTTTAATTTTTTAATAAACATTTTAAGGTCAAAATTATTAGCCCCTTTAAGTTATATATTTTTTATATACTGTACCTAATTACCCTAGTTAAGCCTTTAAATGTCACTTTGAGCTGTATAGAAGTGCCTTGAAAAATATCTAGTCAAATATTTTTTACTATCATCATGGTAAAGATAAAACAGTATTAGAAACAGATGAAAAATCAGTATTAGAAATAAGTTATTAAAACTATTGTGTGTGCGTGCGTTCGTGTGTGTGTGTGTGTGTGTGTGTGCGTGCGTGTGCGTGCACAGGCGTGCAAGCGTGAGTGCATGAGTATATGCTTTGCTTTGCTTTTATTTTACGTGTGACTTTTTAACATTCTATAAGGGGTCTACAGATGAAAAATAGCCATTCTTGGCTAATTCTGGCATATTTTCAAGAATGTTTATTTATGTGCATTGACCTTGTAAACAAATAAACTAAACTAAAAAAAATATGACCACATAGTCCTTTATAATTTTACCCCCTAAAAACACCATGATTATCGAAACAATATGAATTATATTCAAGTCAGAATTGTTAGCCCTCCTGAATAATTAGCCTACTTTTATTTTTTTCCCCAATTTCTGTTTAACAGAAAGAAATGGAAATTCTTTAACACATTTCTTAAAATTGTAGTTTTAATAATTGATTTCATTCATCATTGCCATGATGACAGTACATAATATTTTACTAGATATTTTTCAAGATACTAGTATTCAACTTAAAATTACATTTAAAGGCTTAATTAGGTTAACTAGGCAAGTTAGGGTAATTAGGTAAATAATGTTTTTCTGTAAAAAATCAAATAAAAAAATAGCTTTAGGGCGCAAATAAAATTGACCTTAAAATAGTTTTAAAAAATTAAAAACTGCTTTTATTCTAGCTGAAATAAAACAAATAAATCTGAAATGAAAACAAAAACAAAATTCACATACATATTGTTGGAGAGGTGACACAGTGGCGCAGTAAGTAGTGCTGTCGCCTCAAAGCAAGAAGGTCGCTGGTTTGAACCTCGGCTCGGCTCAGTTGGCGTTTCTGTGTGGAGTTTGCATGTTCTCCCTGTGTTCGCGGGTGCTCCGGTTTCCGCCACAGTCTAAAGACATGTGGTACAGGTGAATTGGGTAGGTTAAATTGTTCGTAGTGTGTGTGTTTCCAGAGATGGGTTGCGGCTGGAAGGGCATCTGCTGCGTAAAAACGTGCTGGATAAGTTGGCGGTTCATTCCGATGTGGCGACTCTGGATTAATAAAGGGACTAAGCCGACAAGAAAATAAATGAATGAATTGTTGAAGAACAGCATTTATGTGAAATAGAACACTTTCTTGTAACATTAAAACTCATATTGTAGAAGTTTAATAAAGCTTTAAAGTGCCCATTTATGTAGTTAGTTCTGAGCATCTAGTGTAAAAGAAAAGTTGTAAAGGTCCAAGCACAAATCCCTGTGGAACGTCTTTGGAGTAAAGGCGTGTAAGACTTTCCAGCTGACTTGGTACCTACTGTCATCCAGGTGGGATATAAACCAGAAAAGCACTGACCTAGAAATGAGCATTTCCACCATCTTAGAGATCAATACTTTGTTGTTTGTAGCATCAAATGCTGCCAAAAGATCCAGAACAAATACTATGGCGTTAAGTAAGGACAGTGCAGTGACACAAGATTAAGGATTTGAAACCTGATTGCTGGGTTCGAGCAGGCTGACCACAGTTAAAACGGAATGCCAATAAACACAACAAAACCCTGGATGCATTTCCAAGCAAATGTAACACTAATGCTTAATGAAGTCAAAATGTTAAACTGGATGTTGCTTTTACATTATACTACTTCAGGCAGAAAGCCAAGAATATTATTTCTTCATTGGAGAGAAGTGCAATGCTCAGCTGAGAATCTGGGAAGAGACGAAGTTATGCAACAACCAGTAATTGCACAATAACATCCTCATATCCCACAGGACACAGATGTTCCCTCCACAGACATCAAAAGGCCTTCTGCACAATATCATTATGCAGCCTGTAATCTCTATGGCACTGTATGGCTCATTGTCTTGTATAGTTGGGCCAGAGGTGGGTCTAAGGGCTAAGCTCTGTGCATTGTAGCATAATGTTTTAACGCCTTATATGTAACAGTGATCTTCAATGGGGGTCCACAAAAAAACCCTATAGGTTATAGATAATTATCATTTGATTTCAAACAAATGTTTGAGGGGGGAAATAAAATTGCATTGCTAAGTTTAAGCACAGAGAAAGAAGCTAATGCTTATACTTTACCCAACATTAAAAATGATTAGAATTAAAATACAGTGTACACAATGTCTAATTTGCTTCATTACTCTAATAGCTAAGCAATGTAAGCATCATAAAGTATGTAAATACATTCATGTGTGAATATGTATCACGGTTGCTTGCCATTCCAAATGAAATTGAACGCCTTTTAAATTCTGATTACATATTTGGATTTTGAATGGATGGATAGCCCCGACACAAACACTATAATACAGCAGGTTTAAAACACCATTTATACAATATGTAACAGGGGTCTCTACTGCGTCTTTCTGTTCACCAAGGGGTCTTTAGACTGAAAATGCCTGAAGTCTCTCAACTGGCAGGTCTGACTGTGAGCAGAGGGCTTGCGCACTCACTCTAAATGTATTTTTTATGTATGATATTACGTCTCTTTTGAAATAAAAAGACTGAAAGCAGGCTGTTAGAGCTGATCTTCCTTTACCCCCGCATCTCTCCGTCATGCTCTCTCGCTCTATCACTCTCTCATTATCTGTCCCATTTCTTCTGTTCTCTCACTTCGCCAACCTATCTATCTTACTCTGCAACCTTTGTTCTATCTCTATCATCTATTCCTTCATTCTTCAGCTGTTTGCTGCAGGCAAATGAAAGGCTGTCATGACACACACACACACATTTATGTCATGTATGTTCCACATCATAAGATACCAAAGCAAGCTAATCAGTAAAGACCATTTCACAGTAAACGCAACAAGTGGAAAATCACAGCACAGCTAGTGTTCTCCCTCAACGTAGGAAGGTTTTTCCAGTCAAGGAGATACTTGTAACGCAAATAAATCAAGGCAATGATCTTTAGACAAGATTTTCAGGATATAACATGAGCAAAAAGACCCGTTTTTGGCTGAGGAAAAGTGTACTTGAGGCGCTCTTAGCTCAACGTTTTAAGGTGCTTTGAAATATCGGCCTTTGCCAGTCTGTGCAAAACTATTGATAAAAATAACTCACATCAGGGGCAGGTAATAAGTATTTTTGGCAGCTGTACGAAGCGACAGAGCCAAAACTGTTTTCTCAGCACTACCAAGTTCATCACAAAGTCACGCCGCTTCTACACTTCTCCTCAGCAGGCTGCAGCGTATGAAGACTCCTTCTTAAAAGCAATTACTGGACCTCAGCCAAGAGCCGTAAAAGTCTAATTGCTCATTTTTTAGAGCTTTATTCACTAAAACGCTGCATGTGTTTCAGTTAAAAACTGCTTTGAATTTTTACACGCACTGACTGAATTCATTAAGGCAGAAAGGTAACCATAAATTTGCCTAAGATGATTAGCAGTAAAGATTCTAAAACAGAAGTGTCAAACATATAGCCTGCAATCTGGCCTGTATGATTATTCAAGCAATAATATAAAATAATACATCAAACATTATTTTGATAATTAAATAAAGCGTATGTACTACATTTCAAATTTAAAGGCTTACCAAATTGCTAATTTAGTAGTTAAATCGTTTTTTATTTTTTAAATGTCCACGTTCCCACAACAATAAAATAAATTAGGTGTCATGGTGGTGCAGTGGGTAGCTCTATCGCCTCACAGCAAGAAGGTCGCTGGTTCGAGCCTTGGCTGGGTCAGTGGCATTTTTGTGAGGAGTTTGCATGTTCTCCCCATGTTTATGTGGGTTTCCTCCGGGTGCTCCGGTTTCCCCCACAGTCTAAAGACATGCGATACAGGTGAACTGAATAAGCTAAATTGGCTGTAGTGTGTGTGTGTGAGGTAACGCAAGACTGTATGGGTGCTTCCCAGAGTTGGGCTGCGGCTGGAAAGGTATCCGCTACGTAAAAAACATATGCTGGATAAGTTAGCAGGTTATTCCGCTGCGGCAACCCCTGATTAATAAAAGGGCTAAGCCGAAAACAATGAAAAATTTAATTAAATTAAATAAAAAAAATAATAATAAAATAAAACAAAAAATAAAATAAAATAAAATGGTCACCATGGTGGCTCAGTGGTTAGCACTGTCGGCTCACAGCAAAAAGGTTGCTGGTTTGAGTCCCGGCTAGGCCAGGAGGAGATTCTGTGTGGATTAAGCATGTTTTCACCATTTTCACGTGGGTTTCCTCCAGGTGTTCCGGTTTACCATTTAGTCCAAAGAAATGCGCTATAGATTACTTGAATAAACTAAATTGGCCATAGTGTGTTTGAATGAGTGTATATGGGTAATGGGTTTGCGGGTGCATAAAGGGCATCTGCTGCATAAAACATATGCTTGAATAGTAGGGGGTTCATTTTTTATAAAATATGTACTGGTAGTCAAAAAATATTACCTGCATTAGAATGCACCAAAAACTTTGGATAGAAGTTGTTCTTATATGTTTTTTTTATTATTATATGCCTTCTGATTTAGTTATCACACGAGTGAGAGTGCTGTTTTCTCTAATATCAGAATTAATGCAAATGAATTGTGTGTGCCAGAAGGGCTGCTGCTTTTACATTGTTTGTTTAATCATTTGAATCATTTGAAACTTAGCCATCTGGCAGATCCTGTAGTAATGAAAAGATTTATCCTGAAGACTGTCAAGATTAATAACATTCACTATGGCTTCGGACAAAGTCATTAAAAAAAAAAAAATCACCCATAATATAGATCGATTTTTTTGGTCAATATTGCGCACCCCTGAAATGAATAAGCATAAAATTTGAGAGAAAAATGAAACGTGTTCATAGTTTTCTTGTAAAATTATATATTTAGTATTGCTATTATTTTAAGCGATTCTGAGCAAAGTACTGTTTAACAAAAGTAAAGGCTTATTTACAATGCTTATTCATTTACAACAAAGCAACAAGCGCCCATTCATTTCAATGGAAAAATAGCGACTTTCGGCATTTACTGATTACATGAGCAACAGAGACCATTGGGACCGGAACCAATGCCTATTCAGCCACTGAACAAGTCAATAATCCTTTAACTTTACGCAAATATTAAGCGACTTTCATGAGCAACAGCCAAGACAAGCATCAGTAGAGTCCATCGGATCCTCTCTTACCCCTACAGCAGCCGTGTTTTTTATTTCCACGCTGTAGACCTACACAGCCCGATGTGTTCCACAAATATATAGGCGTAAGAAGAGAGCACATGTTTTTCTTTTGTTCATCCTTGTAATTAAGCATTCTATGTAGTGATGCTATTTATATTTAATGTATTTTCTCCACTATGTTTAATTTTTAACATCAAAAAAACTAATTTGCTTTCAGCAAATATCATTCATAAAAGCCCATCACAACTAAAGTGTATATGTTACTTCAACTGATTTTAATAAGTTAATCTGGTTTCAACAATATTATTAAGGTTATAGAAAGCTTAACTTAATATTTTGAGTCAGTTTTACTGATGTAATTTGAGAGAGACTAGAAAACATAATTTGATTCAACTTAATAACTTAAGGCAGCAAGGATTATTTTTACTTTGCCAGTATTGGGTTGCAGCTGGATGGGCATCGGCTGTCTAAAACATTTGCTGGATAAGTTGGCGGTTCATTCCACTGTGGCGGCCCCTGATGAATAAAGGGACTAAGCCGAAGGAAAATAAATGAATTAATTAATTATTTTCACAGTGGAACAACTTCCATCTATTGCTAATAGTGTGAATGAGGCCTGATTTGTTAACTGCACAGATTCACCCCCCACTGACAAAGATCAAGAATTTGTCCCATTTCACTACTGACCTACTTTATTGTTGTTACATAGAGAAAGCAATCTTGGACCTTATTCCTGAAAGGTAAAAATGACCAAAGTAATAGGCTATTGTTGTTATCCATGAATTTTCAAGTGTACTTTTTACAGGACAGGCTATGAATTCATTAACCTCTACATTCGTATTATGTTTTAATTGTTTAATATTCAAATGACCAAATTCTGACTGAGGAAAGTTAAATGTTCTGCTCGGTTTTTTATTTTTATTTTATTTTATTTTGATTTATTACAGGCTAAAATTTTTAATTCAAAACTTTAACAGATTTCATTTTTTTTTCTAATGATGTAACAAACTTGTTTTTTAAAAATCAATATTTTTTTATTCATATCTTTAGGAAATATTTTTAATACATCAAAATGTGTGATTATGATGACCATCTGACAAGCTAATTCAGCTAAAAATAGTGTTTAAAATGTCACCAAATGCAGTATTTAAACGTCATAATTAAATAGAAAATTAAGTGAATAAGGTCCACTTTTTGAGAAAAAAGAATCACCCCTTTCACCAGGCTGACTACAGGCCTACAAACTTCCAAAGCTTACACTTATGAATAGAGCAACGCTTTCTTTCATGTGACCTCATACTTGAGATTCCCATCAAATATTAACCATTTACATGCTCTTTAGTATCTGACATGTCCTGGCTTTTTAAGACTCTTCTTACTTGCTTTTCATTTGATATGCTTCAACTTCATTATTGCATTACTATCAAAATCAGAAAGGTTTGAGTTATTAGTTACCATAACTTCGTTTTTACTAATACCTTTAATTAACTAGTAACTAATTACAAGGGCCACACGGAATCTGAGTGCGCAGAATTCCACAGATTTCCAGCATATAATTGATTCTGCTTATTTACTTGTGTGAATGTGTGTATATTCATTCAGTTTTTAAATTAATTACAGTAATATTATTGACTAATAAGAAAATCTATATGTGAATTATTTACAATACAGTTTGTAAAGTAATATTTTCTGTTTTTTTAGTAGATCTATTATATGAGAGACTTTCTTTGTTTACCAAATAAAGTGGATCTAATTGGATTTGCATTGCAAACATTAAATAAAAGACAAAAATGTATTACTTTTTATGTAATATATTAAGGTTTTTGTTATAATACTGCCAAAATAATTCAACATAAATCCGCAGATTTTTAACACAATTCTGCGCAGAAATAGCAAAAAATATCTGCAGATTCAGTCTAGCCCTACTAATTACTAATAACTTTGACAGTTAAAGTTATTATATAAAAACATAGGTAACCTGCAGTTATATAGGTGATGTCTATGTGTACATGTTCAATGAAGTGTGTGTGTGTATTAAGTTTATGTGTTTTCATTAAAGTCTTTGGATGGTTGGCATCCTCTCTTCACAGGTCTGGAATCTCATCAACTTTCAGTTAAGTTTACATCAAACATTGAATAAAAATGCACTTCAAAGCACTTCACGGGACTGTTAAGCATTCTCAGAGTTTCTTACCAGAGCTAAGTGTGCCGTCTTTGTTGAGCAGAGAAAGCACACAAGGGGAATCAGAGCTGCCTTTGAACTTGCTGGTCTTCTCCTGGTCAAGCAGCTTCAGCCGCTGGGTGGTGACAGGAGGAAAGCGGTAAAGCTGGAAGGTGAAATGGACAGAGCTCGGCCAGTCTGAATTCACACCAGATTGAGGGACCCTTGACACAAAAACACAACTGATTGGAAATGCGAAGCGCCATATTATTGAAAAGCAATGATGACCTGTGTTTAGATGACACTGTGAACGCTGCAGGTGATTGGAAAGAAATATTATGTGAGGGTTCAGTCTAAATCACTCTATTATTAGGAGTCATTTGATGGCGCTGTGTTATGAGGAATCAATCCGAGTGACTCCAGAATGACAGTGAGTGTCAGTGACTCGATGATAAACAGCCGGTCTGAGTGACTCCTTCATAAAGAGCCAGTATCAGTGATGCAGTGATGGAGAGTCGGTTCAAGGCACTTAGTGATGAAGAATCTGTCACAACATGACAAAGTCCTTCCAACCAGATCAATAGTAACCGGTTTACAGCATATTTGTAATAGCTAGAGGTCAAATCACGAGGAAACAAACATTGCTTGATTACTTGAAATGTTTTTATTATTATTATTATTATTATTATTATTATTATTATTATTATTATTATAATAAAGACATACAGTAAGATGATAAACTTCCTCCCATATTTTAATATTTGCTTCAAATTTGCTTCATACTTTTAATATATAGCTAAATAAATGTGTACTTTTTATGGCAAACAAGACAACTGTGTACCTTAATAAAATAAAATGAAATAAAAAATGAATGATAGAATAAAATTAAAATATATTTTTTATTGAATTTGTTAAAATCACATTGAATATTTTTTATTAAAATAAAATAAATGTGATGAATTATAAATGTTCTTTAATTTAAAATTCCAGTAATTATTCTACATTACACTAAATCAAAACTATTAATAAACGAATAAGTAAATAATTTAAAAATACAAATAAAATAAGCAGGATAAATGTATAACCCTAAACCTAACATGCCATCCTTAACCACTCTATAATAACACTATCTAACAAGCTCTAACACAATCATTAATAAAGTTAATGGCAGACAACCATCTCACCGAAACTGCTCACGTAATTAAAAACAATAAAACAATATCCTTGTGCCATATGCTGAAATAATAACTCTTAAAGGTCTCTCGGAGTCATAAAGAGCAGGTAATTCATAAAACAAACACTTACATTTAATCATGTGGAAATTTAGCATTTTTTGAAAGCAAAATCAATAACTCGCAAATTCATTGCACTGTAGCTTTCTCACTGAAGGGAAAAATCAATAAAAAATGAAGTTATTTGTAATTTGGTAAGGCAGGACTTTTTTTTTTTTTTTTTGGAGAGAAACAGCTTCCTTAAAACATGATATTTTAAATCAATTTAATTATCCAGTAATGGGCCTCTGAATTTTCTGTAAGCAATAATCATCCATCACTGAGCTAACTGCTGAAGAAACACCTTCCACAAAATAAAATTAAATTAAATTAACTTAAATTGAACTATTTTGTCTTCTATTTTGTCTTCTAAACAAAATAGTGGAAAAAAAACTACTAAAAAACCTTACTTCAAAATAAAATAAAATAAAATTTAAATTACCTTAAATATTTATTTTGTCACTTCTATGACAAACAAAAAAGTGCAAAAAAGAAAGTAAGAATGAGCAAAAGAAAGTAAAAAGGAACTACTGAATAAACACCTTCCTTCAAAAAAATTATCAAAATTTTTTTACACAAACTAAAATAATGATTTTGTTACTTGTCACCATGAGAAACAAAAAAAGTAAAGTAAAGAAAGAAAGAAAGAAAGAAAGAAAGAAAGAAAGAAAGAAAGAAAGAAAGAAAGAAAGAAAGAAAGAAAGAAAGAAAGAAAGAAAGAATTGCAGTGCCGATGGGTTCAGTCATTCAAACTTGAAGCAAAAAGCTGGGTTTGGACTCTCAGACTGCCATCACACGAACAAGAGGACAAATAAAAGATATAAATAATTGAATGCAAGGATATAAATGAATTAATCAAAGTCCTTGGTGACATTTGAGAGCTGACAGGGCAATGTGAAGAGTTGGTCTCCATCCGCAGCAGGATGAATTAAAATGGAGGGAAAGATTAGGGAGGGATGATTGCTTTCTTTTCTCTTTGTGAGGAAGATTAGCAATCAATCACTCAGAATTAGATAAGGATAGAAACTATTTAGAGTGCGGACAATTGGCAAAGCCACTGAGCGCATTCACATCGCAATCCGAGAGTTTAAGTGCTGTTCACTCAAAATGTCACGTCTGACCTCAGAGCCAATCAAATCACTTGAATTCCTCAATTAAACCAACAGGTCTTACGGCGACGCAAGGGTTCCACATCGATATTCATCTGGTAAACAATGGGATGGGACAGCTGTGCATGATGAGTGGAAAACTTTCTAAGAGTAAATGCAGAAACTTAACTACATAATTTAGAAGGGAGATTTGTTTAGCAGATAATCTACACAGGTCTACTTTTATAAAACCAAAAATATTTTCAGGTTATTTCTGACTGCCTTACAAGGTTAATAGGTCAAAGTCATGCTGGTAGAATCACTGGGCTACAAAAAGGTTGGTCCCACTTTATATTAAGTGGCCTTAACTAATATGTACTTACATAGTAATAAATAGTTTGTTACAATGTACTTATTGTGTAAATACATGTATTTACTGTGTACTTATACTTGATTATATACATGTATGTAATTACATCTTTAATTAACTTTTGTAATTACATTTGTAAATACACTGTTGACCATCCCTTACACCTTAACCCACCCTTAAACCTACACATACCACCAAACCTGTCCATAACCCAACCTCTATCCCAACTCAAGAGCACCACAAGTGTTCTCAAATACATTATAACACAGTAAGTACATTGCATTTATTTTTTGATGTGAGTACATAGTAGTTAAGGACACTTAATATAAAGTGGGACCAAAAGGTTTAGTAGCATTCCAATCCATTAAAAAACCTGTTAGCCAATCAAAGTGTTGACCCTCTTTACATTTTAAACAAAAATATAAAAATTAAATTTAAAAAATGAAGACAATAATTCTACATTCATTCATTCACTTTCTTTTTGGCTCAGTCCCTTTATTAATCTGGGGTCGCCACAGCGGAATGAACCGCCAACTTATCCAGCATGTTTTACTCAGTGGATGCTCTTCCAGCTGCAACCCATCACTGGGAAACACCCATGCACTCCCATTCACACACATACACTATAGACAATTTAGCTTACCCAATTCACCTACACCACATGTCTTTGGACTTGTGGGGGAAACTGGAGCACCCAGAGGAAACCGACGCAAGCACAGACAAACTCCACACAGAAATGCCCCAGCCTGACCCAGCTGAGGCTCAAACCAGTGACCTTCTTGCTGTGAGGCGATTGTGCTCCCCACTGTGCCACCGTGCTGCCCTTAATTCTAAACTGTAGAACTACATATCTGCTATACTGTCACCAATATAACTTAAGTTGTTAAATTATTATTAAATATTTATATATTTTTAAAAACTGTTTATTTCATTGCTTATAGGCCGTCTAGTGATTAAAGATTTCAGAATGACAAGACTTCTTATAAACTAAAGATGTTTCATGCTATGTAATGATCTAATATAGTCATTTCTGTGTGGAGTTTGCATGTTCTCCCCGTGTTTGCGTGGATTTTCTCCAGATTTTCATGTGGTATAGGTCAATTGGGTATGCTAAATTAGTAGTGTATTAGTAGTAATGTACTGTATGTGTGGAAATAAGTGTGTATGAATGTTTCCCAGTGATGGGTTGCAGCTGGAAAAGCATCTGCTGGGTAAAACATTTGTTGGATAAGTTGGCGTTTCATTTCGCTGTGGCGACCACAAATTAATGAAGAGACTTAGCTAAAAAGAAAATGAGTGAATAAATGAATAATCCAACATAGCCTAGTTGTTAGTGTGTCGCCACATGGCACTACGGTGCTCACGGTGATCCGAGTTTGATTCCTGGCTCAAGGTCCTTTGTGGATCTTTAACCTTTCTTTCTGCTCCCCATACTTTCCTGTCTATAATCTCCGCTGTCTTTTCCCATTAAAGGTGAAACCCCCTTAAAGATAGTAATAATAAAAAAAAAAAAATGTAATAATCTATGAATTCACTAACTTTCTTACTATTTCCTGTTCTGTTTCTCTGATTATAAGCCACAAAATATGGAAGTAAACTGTTTTGAATTTAATTATTAGCCCTCCTGAATTATTAGCCCCCTATATATTTCCCCCCAATTTCTATTTAATGGAAAGAAGCTTTTTTCAACACATATCTAAACACAGAAATTAGTTATTCTTTAATAACTCATTTCTAAAAACTGATTTATTTTATCTTTGCCATGATAATTTGGTAAATATTTGAAAAAGAAGCAAAATAAAAAGTCACAGGAGGGCTTATCATTTTGACTTCAACTGTATGTAATTTGTGTATATATTTATAAAACTGATGTAGGTTTTCTTGATAGTTTGAATTATATTTACTTTTTTGGGTAACACTTTATTTTGAGTATTTGTATTTGAGTATTAGTAGACTGTCTGCTTAATATCTGCTGATATACTCCTTCAACAGACATTTAACTGACATTAAGAAACTTTGCAAGTACACATTACCTTACACTAACCATAATACCAACCCAAATCCCAACCTAACAGTCTAATCTTGAGAATTAGTTGGCATGTAGATGCAATGTAACTTATATTCAACATACAAACCATCAAAATAAAGTGTGACACTTTTTGCTTTCAATTTAAGTTTTAGTGATTATAATCATTTTAGTGCATATAATCATTTTTAATGTGTTTTTTTTTTGTAATTTTCTAATAAATAAATAAATAAAACTGAGAAATACGTCCCTGGCAACTGAATAAAATTAAGTTTAAGGTTAGACTTTTAGTATTCACTTTACATGTTCTTCTTCTATATATATATATATATATATATATATATATATATATATATATATATATATTATATCTTGTTATTTATTTATTTATTTATTTATTTATTTATTTATTATCATTTTCATTATTATTATTATCATTATATTTATTAGTTTTTTCAATTGTTTTTATTTATTTATTTATTTGTCTTGATTCATCTTTGCATTTATTGAAGGCAAAGTTGAATCTATTATTGAAGGCTTCAGGAAATAGTGAGGAGTGAGAGATGGGAGGGATGGTGCTTGGAAGGGAGTAGAAACATTTAGGTTTGATTTACAAGTTCAGGAAATAGTGAGGAGTGAGAGATGGGAGGGATGGTGCTTGGAAGGGAGTAGAAACATTTAGGTTTGATTTACAAGTTCAACTGTTTTCTTGTTTTTGTTGTTGCTATATATTTGATGTCATCTCTCTGCTGATAGGACTTCTATTTTTCATAGACATTTATAAGTTTGTATATTATCTGGAAAAACCCAATAAAATATTGAAATAATAATTTATTGACTTATTTTTCATAGACTTTTATTTCAGTCAACAGGACTGTACAATTTAAAAAGTATTGAAAATAGAATCACATCCCTTTTTAACCATTTATATTTTGTTTTTATTACGTAAGTTGTAATTCAATTGTACATCATGATTTAATTAATAATTACTTTTCATCAATTCACAAACCCCCCTGCAGCTCCCTCAGATTCCAAAAAAAAAAAATCCCACACCACATTAAAATACATAATAATATAATTGATTTGATGTTAAACATTACAAAGACAGACAAGCCTGATAATAAATCAACAAAACCACCACAAGTTTCTCCTCATGTATGAAAAACAACAACAACTAAATATCAACAGTAAGAGAAATGAAGAAAATGCAAGAGAAAGACAAGTGCCGGTGTTCTTTAAATCTATCAATGCCTGATCTGAGAACAGAGAAGTGGCCGAATCTGTCACAAGCACACTTGACAGGTGTCGTTTCTTATGTTGGCGAGTGAGCATCAATAGCTCCCTGACATATGGCCAATGGCTGATTGCAGGCAGAGATGAGTTAACTTGGTCTTTGAAGAGCTGCATCCCTATTGAAATAAAAGAGCTGACATCTCCTGTTTAACAGCTACTGTTTCAGTGCTGATTGTAAAGACAGTGCACTAGAACATACAGTACCGCCTGTCAATACAATTATTCTGTAATTATGAAATAAAACTAACTTAATCATATTATACAGTTCTTTTATTTTGTCTTTTTCCCAGACATTGCTATAAATCGTTTTTCCTGGAACAGCTGAAAAACATGTGAAATGGATATATTTAATTCAGTTAAGTACTGGAATAGATGCTGTTTTAGACTGATGATGTTAGAAATGATCTAATGTTATTCACAATGAATCATAATATGTCTGTGTTTGTCTAAACACTTCGACAATTTAAAATGAGTGGTTGCAATGAGGTAAACTGCAAATATTGTCCGACAGGAAGCAAACATTTTGCTTAATTGAATAGATGCAATCATTCAATGAAAAAAAAAAATAATAATAATCACAGAAATTATGGATACACAATTTAAATATATAATGAATATGGTTTTAATTGAATTTAGGATCTATTTAATTAAACTGTAAAAATTAGATGATCAACAAGTCATGTACTGGATGAATCAGCATTTTGAATAGTCTCTTGAAAGAAAACATGATTTATTGACATTAATATTTCAACATCTTCTAGGCAAGCAATCCAATTAATACCATTACGCCTGTCATGATTATGCATTATTATGCATTTTGTGCTGATGAATTATTGTTAAATAAAAAAATGTGAGTAATTTAATTGTCTGCTTTGCTGTCAGTGAAAATAGACATTTTTGAAAATAGACAAAATAGAAATTTTTCCTTTAACAACGTGGAAATATATTTTGAATATAGTATTAAATTTAATTAAATTAAAGTATTATGTTCATTGTTCAGTATGTCCATCATAAGGTCACTGAAATAAACAATATAAATAATATAAAATATTATCTAACATAACATAACATAACATAACATAACATAACATAACATAACATAATATAATATAATATAATATAATATAATATAATAAATATAATATAATATAATATAATATAATATAATATAATATAATGTAATATAATATAATATAATATAATATAATATAATATAATATAATATAATATAATATAATATAATTGTGATTAATCTAGTTACTATACTTTACTATATACTAAATAATAATATAGTTATTACTATATAATAATATAGTTTCTATATAAATAAACCAATAAAAAATAACAGTGTAAAAAAAATGGAATAAATAAAACATAATAATGACAAATAATGACAAAATGTAGCTGAAATTAAAATGATCAGGTCAAAAAACTCAATCAATTAATAATTAGATCAAATAACCATGATCAGACGATTAAATGAATAGTTGTGACAGGCTAAGTTACAATCTTTATTCAAAGTTAATTTTACTTCTGAAAGATAACTGACTCTGCCTTGATCCACTGTAGACATTAGTATTGATAATCTATCTATAAACTTTCATCCCAGTACTTCTGTAATTACTTTAATGTTTGTAAGACAGAAATAAGATCAATATTCTGTAGACAAAAGTGTTTTTATTTTTTACATGCCAGATCTGCTCTCTTTGGGTGACCCACAGATCTGATTGTCTGCTGTGATTGTACTTTAATAAACACTATTAAATCGATGTCATGTTGGAATAAATGGGTGTATCGGATGAGATTGCAATGCTTTAAAGGGTCGATTCATCCTAAAATTAAAATTCTGTCATCATTCACAATGATCCCTCCTCAATGTTTATATGTGAATAAAGGACTAAATTAAATCTGTTCATCTTATAAAGCATCCACATCACTTCAGAAGTTCTGGATTAAACTGCTCAATTTGGATTTATTTTTGATCTCTTGATGAATATTTTGAAGCTTCAGTTTTGGTTGAATAGACGTTCAATGGACAGACAGAAATCTCTGAGATTGGATTAAAAATATCTTCATTTGTGGTTTGAAAAGAACAAAAGTCTTATGGTTTTGGAACAGCATGAGGCAAAGTAAATGATGACAGAATTTTAGTTTTGAGATTAATTAGCTTTAGTCAATATCAAAAATTCTCTGTATTTAGTGGATGCTGTTCTAAAAATTTATTTTTCATTTATGCGTTTCATTTTTGCATTAAAATGACTATTGGTCAAAATAAGAAATGTTTTCATTTGTTGTGATTGGCCCTGCAGATTCAGTGCAATGAATGAAAACATTTGTTATGATTGAAAATGGGGGTTATTCCACCAAATATTGATTTCTTAATTCTTCTAAAGTTAGAATATTGATATTGTGTTGTCTAAAATATTAAAATGAACTCTTAAAAATCCATCATTTGTTGTTTTGACCAATTGTCATTGTATGGTCTAAATTACTAATTATTAGTAATTACAATCTTTTTATTTCAGCATTTTTTTTCTGAACAAAACAAAACAAAGTATGTTTTGTTAAAAAATTGAGAATTTCCAAGTGGTCTACTTATATAATCTATTATATTAAGTTACATAGAAAAGCTTCCTTTAAAAAAAAAAAAAAGTAGACTGCAAACATAAAACATTAACAGTGTTCCATTGATACTAACCTGGTAAAGGCCAGGAACTGCAGGACGAGTGTGTTTGCCTGCAGAGAATCTGCTTCTTCTCTCTGGGGGTTGAAGTTCACAGGCTCAGAAGGATCCAGAACCTCGGCCACCTGGTTCTGATGGTCCAGGATCTGAGGAAAACCAGCAGAGAAGAGCTGCGCCAAAGATCTCCGGGAGGTCGATCTGGAGGAGCTGAGATACACAAATCACATTTGCACACTTAAAGACTGGTTACCAGCAAAATAGAACGGCAACATGGAGAAATTAAGAAACCACTTGAATTAATTTCAATATTGAAATTTATAGAAAAGCTGCATTATTTAATCAAATATTGATTTCTTATCTAACATGAAAACATTGCTATTGTGTTTTCTAAAATGTAATATAAACATGTATCAAAACAACATGTCAAATCAATTACTTTAAATCATAATTACATAGATCACATAGATATAGTCTACACACACAAACTTCTATTTTCATAATTCTTTTAAAAATATGTGAAACAACGTATAATAGGGCTACACAATATATCATTTCGGCATCGATATCGCAATGTGTGAATCTGCTGTAGCCACATCGCAGGATCTGCCATGTTATATTGGAATTATAATAACTGGGCATCACATTTCTGAACTAAATTAAAATGTTTATCCCTAACAGCGTTAAAAAAAAAAAAAATCAGTTGGATGTGTTCTTAGGACTTGTATAAGATTTCAGGCAAATGTAAAGCATTTAGGCACAAAGAATTATAAGGTTTGTAGCTTTAACAATGATTAATTGTATGCATTTTTTTCTACAACAAAGACTTAACATATTATTTTATGTGTAATTATTGAATTTCTGTACCTAGATACTGTTAATTTGTTAATAGTTAATTTGTTTATTATATTGTATTATATTATGAAGATGCACTCCCCTACAAAACCATCTCAATCAATCTAAATGAATGAAATCTTTAAAAAATGGATCTTTTCAATTTATCGGTTGAAAGTAAATTTAAATCACAATATATATATATATATATATATATATATATATATATATATATATATATATATATATATATATATATGTGTGTGTATCACTGAAAAAATAAATATTGCAATGTCAGATTTTTCTAATATTGTGCAGACCTACTATATAATGTATTTTTTCTATGTGAACATAAGCTTCAAGTTCTATGCGTGTTATTGATTCTAATCACAATATTGTACCTGCAAACCAACCTGAAGCACACTGTCTGCCAAATACTGTCAAGACAACACAAGACACAGATCAGTAAACACACGTGGCGCCTGCTGTGTGTTATCAGGTGCACTGCACATCTCGCCATAGTATTTCACATGTACTCCACTGTACAAAGCTGTTTAAGCCACAGCGGGATGTGTGTCAAATGTTAACGCTACTACCAAATCCTCTGGTTACATATCCTGCTGTGTTATCTTAAATGGGATCTCACACATGAGGTGATATATGAGGCTTACATCAAGCATGCGTTTCGTAAAGACTTCAGAATTGACTTCTATCCTGTAAGGACAGCATTGCCACATAAAGATAAAAGAATCTGAAATACATTTCGTTAGACATGAAAAGAAAACTGCATCACAATGAAAAAACTGCTAAAAGAATAAATTAATACAATAATAATTACAATAAAATAATAAAATAAAATATTAATGAAGTAACAGCTGTCATGCAAGCCAGGAAGGAAAGAAAGACAGAAAAAAAGAGAAACTAAAAAGAAAATAACAGAAAAAAAAACAGAAAAACCAAAAAGAAAAAAAAACATGAAAAATTGAAAGAAAGAAAAACAGTAAGAATGAAAAAGCGAAAAAGAAAGAAAGAAAACAAAGAATGAAAAAAAGGAGAGAACAGAATGAAAAAAACAAGATTTGATTGAACACTTTATTACGAAAATATTAATATAATATTTAAACAATCAACTCACAAAGAAAGAAAGAAAGAAAGAAAGAAAGAAAGAAAGAAAGAAAGAAAGAAAGAAAGAAAGAAAGAAAGAAAGAAAAATAAAAATAGAAAGAATAATTAAATAAATTTTATGAATATAACAAATCTCATATTTGTTTACCTCATTGTTATTTATTTATGTAAAAATAATGATTGAAGTAAAAATACTTGAAAACTACAATACTAATAAACATGAGCGCTTTCCGCAAACTTCTACACAATTACTATTACAAAAAATGAAAAATTTACTTCTGCTTAATCCCTTTATTAATGAGGGGCGCCACAGTGGAATGAACCGCAAACTTATCCAGCATGTTTTTTTGCAGAGGATGCCTTTCACACTCATACACTACGACCAATTTAGTTTATTCCATTCAACTATAGCGAATGTTTTAGGACTGGGGGGATAACCGGAGCACCCAGAGGAAACCCACGCCAACAAATGGAGAACATGCAAACTCCACACAGAAATGCCACCTGACCCAGCCAGGACTCGAACCAGTGACCTTCTATGAGGCAACAGTGCTAACCACTGAGCCACCGTGTCGCTTAACCAAGATCAATCAAAACATAAACACAACCATTTTGTCAACAATTTGTACTCAAAAAACAAAATATCTTGCTTTTCCATTGCAGTCTGTATTGACACATTTCTCTCTGTATATATATTCAGTTTATAATCATTAGGAGCAATCTGACTCTCAGTGCAAAATATCTGTCCCTGCACTGAAGCTGTAATGTAGTCATATTTCAGAAGCCCTAACGAGCCTTTCCAATAGTACAGAAGAGCAAAACTTTACGGCAGCAGGACTTTAATGTTCTTCCAGTGACTCACAACTAATTAGGAGACACAGTAATTAGGCCTACACTTCTACCACAGGCTTTTAATTGCCACAGACAAAGGGGAAAATAATATTACCTATAGATCATGGTAATTTTCGGCTGAATTACACATTAATAATCCTTGCGTATTATTTTTACACTTGACCACCCAATTTATTCCTTCCAGTATTCACACAGAAAAAAAGAGTGAGAGAAAGATAAAGAAAGACAAGGGAAGATGAACACTGAATGACACAGAATCATCTGTTTTTGGAATTCATTTCTTCAATTTAGTTTGTATGAAACATTGAAATAATATAGAGTTGCCTGATATGTTGATTATTATTATTTTTTTTTAAAGAAAATAGCCACAAAAACAATTCATAATCATGTTATTAGTTTGGCAGATAAAAAAAAATCCAATAAATATTATTTAAAAATAGGCTTACTTTTTTGTTTGTTTGTTTGTTTAAAACCATTTTCTACTTCAGTGTTTCTCAACCACGTTCCTGGAGGACCACCAGCTCAGCAGATTTTCCATGTCTCCTTAAGCAAACACTTCTGATTCAGATCATAAGCTCATTAGCAGAGACTGAGGGTGCCTTCACATCGATCCCATGTTCAATTGTCCCCTCCTTGCCACCTTTGCGGCTGGTTTGTGTTCACAACATCTTTTTTCTTTCTGAACCCTTGCATCATCAAGCTGCTGTTTTGTGTACAGCTGTTGCTAGGTGACTGCCACGAAAGCAAAGCAGCAAAATGTTCTCATACACATATCATGGTCATTCTGCTTTTACTGAATATTTTCAGACCCGAGATCAGAAGACAAGGTTCACATTAGCTAAACATACCGTACCCAGATGTCAAAAGAAACCTGGGTGCTGACCAAAAGTGCTAGTGTGCTAGTTGGTGGTCCTCTAGTAACGTGGTTGAGAAACACTAGTCTACTGGACATCCAGACAATTTCAACTATTACTACTTCTAATAATAATAGCAACAAATCCCGAATAAAAATAAAATTGTATCATCATTATTATAAGGATTGGGCAAAACAGTGGCGCAGTGAGTAGTGCTGGAAGTGTATGGGTGTTTCGCAGTGACGGATTGCAGCTGGAAGGGCATCTGCTGGATAAAACATATGCTGGATAAGTTGGCGGTTCATTCCACTGTGGCGACCGCAGAATAATAAAGGGACTACGCTGAAAAGAAAATGAATGAATGAATTATAAGCCTTAATATTTTAGTGTACCATCATCACCATAACTATTGAATATCTTATAGATGAAATTTCAGGCTTTGTATGAAACCACTATACTACACAGTAGGTACAGCATTTAAATGTAAATGTACTACTCGACCATAAAAAGTATGTTCTATACAGTAAGAATGTGAGTAGTATGAATGAAACTTGAACTTACTGCATCTGCAATTTTGTCATGATCACATGACCTACCCAAGTCAGTTGCATCGCTTCACTCCCATTTATGAATTCTGTCACAGTGCATCATGGGATAGTGTAGCGAGCGTCGGATGCACACTTCTCGCCAGAAGTAATAAGTCATTCGGGTACTTCTCGCATAATGTTTTTCGAATGATGAATTCGGACATCATACTCGGCTTGCATTCAGTTTTTAGTGTACTATATAGTATGGAAGGGTGTAATTTCGGACACAGACTCAGTAAACATAAAATAATAATAATAATAATAATAATAATAATAATAAAAATTTAACAGAACAAGGAAGTTTTCACAGTATTTGCTATCATATTTTTTTCTTCTGGAGAAAGTCTTATTTGATATATTTCAGCTAGAATAAAAACAGTTTTAATTTTTTTCCATATTCCATATTATTAGCCCCTTTAAGCAATATTTTTCCCCATTGTCTACAGAACAAACCATATACAGTTTTATGCAAAAGTTTGGGTACCCCTGATAATTATAATTCCAAGTCATAGTCTGCTGGCCCTTCAAAGCATCAATTTCATATAGATATATTTGTTACACTATGGAAAAAAAAAAACATTTCAGTTCTGACATAACATTTAATTAGCAGATGCAATGCAATTTAAGTTATAACAAAAACAGACAGGTGCAAAAATGTGGACACCTTTATTTTGACCTTTTGCATAAAAACCTGTAGACGCTTCTTACAGACAAAGATAACTCCCTGAATTCTGAAGGCATTTTGGATCATTCTTTCTTGCAAAATTTTGCTAATCCTCTAGTATATTTCTGACTGTGGAGATAAAGACTTTAAACCTTTGACATAGCTTTTTGTATCCTTCTCCTAATTCAGGTTGATGAATTATCCTAGTTTTTAGGTCATTAGGAAGTTCTTTTGAGGTTCCCACGTTGCTACTTTCTGGTTCACAATTCGCAGAAGCACAACTAGCAATCAGCTATTTAGCAATCAGCTATTTTAAATATCCTTTTTCACGATCGGTTGCATCTGTGTTAGGATTGGTAAGGTTCAATGAGTCACTCAAATCAATTTTGTGTTGCAATCAATCAGCATTAAGTGACTACATGTACTGAAATCCACACAAACTTTTGCACAGCCTATTTTTCAGTTTCAATTTAATTTCACACATCTCAATACTGCTACACTATGGATTTCTCTCTGAAAAACATGACATGATCGAGCTTTCTCTAAAAACAGAATGGCATTTCACTGTGATATCTTATAAAGAAAGAGCACATTACTATGCAGCCACAGAGGGGTACCCAAACCTTTGATTTTTTTTGCATTTATATGTATATTTCATCACTAAATGTTTTTCGAATAAAATAAAATAGATAGTCCAAATTATTACCAACCTGATCTCAAAACCTCCCTTTTAATGACCATTAGTTTCTCATAATGCCTTGCCTACTAGCCAGGATGTGAACTTATGTAAATGCTTTATTGTAATATCCAAAGGAAATGAAAAGCACTTCTGTCTTTGTCTGCGATAGTCTGAACTCCTTCAAAAAACACATGCATACCAATCTGACCAAATTAAAGTCTCTCGCTTAAAGCATATCATTTAAATTCACCCGGAGTCCAAATGTAAGAACTTAATTCATTCCACCTGAGTTTAGTATTCAGACTTCAATTTTAATTTCAAAGGTCTCAATCAGATACGACAACTTCCTCAAATTAGAGTTCTTATTCGAAAAGATTTTTTTAAATGGCACAGATTGATTCTCGGTTCTTTGAATCTGCAGGGCCAGAAGTAAATAATGTTGATCTGTCAAATGTCTTGGCTGAGAATCAGATGATGATTTGGCACCCAACAGCCCCTGAATGACAAACTCTGCACAGCTTTTACATGGCCATCTCAACTCATGGCTTCAGCTGAACTGTTAACGCTTTTAAAGAACAGCACAACCTGAAATACATGAGTTAAAATAAACAAGACATAAGCCAATGTGCTGGTGTTTCGAAAATGGAGCGACGGCAGCAGAGAAGGATATAAGAGAGAAACTGGCATTAGAGAATGCAGCACATTCATGCATGGGGATATAGAACGATGTTCTGAAGAGGATGCATTGTGGAAAACAGGATTTCCCTCACTCTTTTGAAAAGAAGCGTTCAATGCATTATGCAGACATCCTCAAAACACAAACTCTCTCCTCGTGTCACATAGATTTCAGTGGAAACTAAACTATAAAACTGGGCCATTACGAACATTAGTCAATGATTTGACCTGAAGAATGTAGTGATCTGTTTATCTGTTTGTCAAACCATCTACAGTACCAACCCACCTATCTGTCTATCCATACATCTACAGTATCCATCCATCTATCTATTCATTCATACATTCATCTGCCTATTCATCCATCAAGTAGTCCATATTCTGTGCATCCATCAATTCATTCAAGCATCTGTCCATCCATTTTTCTTTCCACTTAACCACCTATCCATATATTCATCCATCCATCCATCCATCCATCCTTCAATCAGTCTATGCACCTACAGTAAACAGCCATCCTATAGTTTTATATATATATATTTGTACTGTACTGTATATATAATTTTATCTGGAGAATGCAGAGGTGTTTTTATCCATCCATTTGTTCATCTATTCATCTGCCATTACATCAATTGACCATCCATCCATCCATCCATCAATCCATCCATCCATCCGTCCATCCAAATAACCACCCATCCATTTATCTATCATCCATCCATCCACCAGACAATGAATCTATCCATCAATCCATGCATCCATCCATCTACCTAAACATCCATCCATACATCCATCTATTCATTTGTCAATCCACCTAACCAGCCATCCCATATTTGTGATATGATTTTATCTGGGGAATGCAGTGTTTTTTTCTATCTTTCCATTTGTTCATCTATTCATCTGCCAATTCATCAATTGACCATCAATCCATCTGTCCATCCATCTATCTGTCTATCCAAATAACCACCCATCCATTTATTTATCATCCATCCATCCACACTAAGGACAATTTAGCCAACCCAATTCACCTATTCAACATATCTTTGGTGGAAACCGGAGCGCCTGGAGGAAACCCACGCAAACACCGGGAGAACATGCAAACTCCAAACAGAAACGCCAACTGACCCAGCCGAGGCTCGACCCAGCGACCTTCTTGCTGTGAGACGAACATGCTACCCATTGGGCACTGCGCAGCCTGAAAATTCTTTAAATGACCATATATCTATACAAACATCCATCCATCCATCCATCCATCTACCATCTATCTGTTTGTCTATCCACCTAACCAGCCATCCCATATTTTATTTTGATTATATATGATATGTGATATGATTTTATCTGGAGCATGGAGTGATTTTTTTTATCTGTCTATTTGTTCATCTATTTATCTGCCAATTCATCAACTGACCATTTATCCATCCATCCATCCATTCATCCATCTGTCTATGCACACAACCACCCATCCATTCATCTATCATCCATCCATCTGTCTATCCACCTAACCATCCATCCCATATCTGTCATTTGATTTTATCTGGAAAATGCAATGATTTTGTTTTCTATCCATCCATCTGTCTATACATTCATGCATAATCTGCCTATCCAACCATCAGGTCATCTATCTATCCATCTGTTTATCTATTTATGTCATCGCTATAAAAATATTGTGACATATTTTTCTAATTTTTGGCATAAAAACTTTTGGCATAAAAACTTGGCACAAAATTTTGTGAGGTCATGAAAAGATTTAACTTAAAAAGATTTTGGGGCTTAAAAAGAGTAAAAATGATCATGACAAAAAGTATTAAAGCAACTGATTAAATCTGAAAGTGCACTAAATAAATCACTGTAGTGTAGGACTGTTTGTTGCTGTAGGTCTGTATGTTTCTCACCCAGCAGCGTTTGTCCCGAGGGTGATGACAGGCGCGTGCACCGGGGTGAAGGTCAACTCCTGCATCTCATCCTCTTCCTCACTTCTGTCTCCCACTCTCTCCTGCACGCTCAGCTCCAGATGAGCAATACTGCCAACAACTGGACGCTCCTGATTCAATTTAAATCAGCACACAGAAAGAGAGAAAAACAGACAAATTCACAAGTTAGTTTGAAGTTTAGAATCCTGCAGAACAAAAACCCAGAGGCTTTGATGAAGTTTTAGCTCATAAATCTTCAGTGTATGATTGTCACTCTCTGTGAGGATTATGAAACATCCTAAAAATGTTTCATCAGCAGATCTAAAAGAACATTCTCAAATGTGCAAAAAAAAAATCCAATTATGTGAGAATATTGGCAGAAGTTTAGGGAACAGGTTACAATGTTGAAATAACAAAAAGGTCAGAGGTTCAAAAACTCGCATGAAAATTCAGCATTAAAAAAGTTTACAAAAAAACACACCACAGTGGATAAAAAACTAGCAAA
Organism: Danio rerio; assembly: GCF_052040795.2. Taxonomy (NCBI): domain Eukaryota; kingdom Metazoa; phylum Chordata; class Actinopteri; order Cypriniformes; family Danionidae; genus Danio; species Danio rerio. Next base: position 24,043,823 of record NC_141028.1, read on the forward strand.
GCTCTACAAGAACTTTAAGTTCTTTATGAAATGCCTGGAGTCACAACTCTTACACAAGGACTTGATCAAAACCCATTTTTTATACTTCTTACCTATCATCAGACAGATCACCCACAAGCTATGTACCAACAGTTTGCTCATTGACCATCTGATGAAAAAGTGGCAAAGTCTTTTCTCAATCAGGCTAGCTTTAATCTGATAAGCCGACTTCCTCAATTTCTGGGAATCAAGGTGTACTTTTTTATCTGCTTGGCTTCTTTTTACTTCTGAAAAAGCCCTCATATGCCAAAGATTTTGGAATTGCTAGTTTAATATTTCTTTCTTTTTTTAATCTTTTAAAACAATGAGTAAACATTTTACACACTGGGTTCATGTTAAACAATATTCATGTCTTATACAAGTGACTGTGCAAGATTATGTATTTAAATCTTTTTTATGTAGTAATACGAGTAAACTGCCTTAAAAATTGCAAGTTTATTGGTAAATACGTAAAAGTGTTCAAACAGGCAACAATGTTCCATCTTTTCCATCTTTAATATATATATTACATCCCAACACCATTTTCTTCAGTCGATCAACAGTCTAAATCAATCTAATTTCAATCAACAGTCTAAATCAATCAAATCATGAAACAATTAGGCTGACTTTGTTTACTTTGTACTGCCATTTACAGCATATGCTGGGATCACACAAAATATTGAGCACTGCGTCACTTGCTCTCGTTTACTCACAGGATGTTTTTAACCTCAAGCTATTTTTTTCCATTAATTATAATAATTGAATGTAAGATGCGAATGAGGTTAATTGTGCAAGTTCATAGCAAAAGTGTTGCACATTCCACCTTTTTAGCGCAGCTTGGTGGTATTTTTCACATTAGCATTGACTTGGAGCATTATGTAATCTACTCGCGCTAATACTTAATTTCACTTTTGATGTGAACTCAGCATTATGCAAAAATATTTTTCCATATATTCCATTTTGCCATTTTACTTCCAAGTCAAAGGTCTATTCATGTGGTAACTATCACATCAGACAAGGATTTAATTAATATGAATGCAACTTTTAAGTCAAAATTAGAATATTAAAGACTTCACAATTCCCTAAGAATCACATAATACTGAAAACTGAAAATTAAGTTTTGGCATCACAGAAATAAATCACACTTTTAAATAACACCAAAAAATTTGCAATTGTTAAAACACCTCAATATTTCTATTCTATTCTTGATTAAATAAATGCAGATTTGGGCAACACAATAAACTTGAGTAGTATAATGCATGTTATTTTTCAGTACTAGTGCTCTTTTCTTCTAGCAAACTTCAGCTCTCTGCATTGCACTTCTAATGTTCTGCCTACTTTTGATGAATTGCTTGTGTGGCTGCAATCCTCATTTGCATTTGTGTCTGCAAAATGAATAAATGTAGGCCTAGTTCTAGATGCGGCATGCTGGTATATGCAACCAAAATCACATCCAAACATGCATACTGTACACACGCACATATATACCCTACACAGTCTAATTTAAAAGCACAATCTCAGCACTTCGACTAAATTGCAAGTGAATTCCAACAATCTGCATTTGATTTCTAAAAGCTGAACAGTTCAGGGTGCCCATGATGCCATCACACTGATATTTATAAATCAAACTAGAATTGAAACAGGACATTCATACACAACAAAAAGACAATGCTCAATGAATAAATTAACATAATTAAAAATAAAAAAACACCCACAATTATTTACCCAGAAATCACATGGCTTCCAGAAAGTTGAGCACTGCAGAAATGTCCTACATAATCTCTTGCAGAATAGCTTGTGTGCACAAATAGCCTTAAACAACTGTGAAGGCGGTAACAAAGCACTTTGTATGTTTATTTACCGACTATCATCATACTGTAGTCAAATGCACTGACTGCAGGCAACAGCATAAACATACATGCTCCCACACACGATTAACATAATATCTGCAGATATTCTTGTGAAAACGTGTGATATTTTCTCTCTCTGCGCAGGCTGTTTCTAACCAGCTGTATTTCCATTAAAATAGCACAAACATATTACCATTACAAAAGTTCCCGGATTTCCCAGCATGTTGAGCTAATGCTTCTGTAAAACACCTGTAATAGGTGCTGATGGCATTCTGCTTTAATACAGCTGACTTTTAAACAACAAGGCAGATTATTCTAGTCAACTCATTTGAAATCACAAGATATGTTCGGAACAAATTATCATTGTAGTAAGTCTTAGACCATTTAGCTGACTATATTTTGTAATACTCCACCATTATGCTCGCTACATGGTTTACCAACACATATACAGTCTAATAGGACTTTAAAAACACCACAGGTACAGTTCTACAACAACCATTCAGTCCAATGATAAAGAAGTTGATTGCATATGTATACAATTTAGAGCTTAAATGAACCAGCTCTGTAACCGATGGATATATTATAAAATGTGAAATTGCTTATTTTTATAACATTCTTATTTATAATTCGGATTTAGAGGCTTAAAATGGCATCTTTCAGATATCTTTTATGCTGGAGATACTGTTGTCCTAAAAAAATTTAAATAAAAAATCTTACACATACCGTAGGAACGGTATATTAGAAAATTTTGACGGTTTAAAACCTAGACTTTTCCAAACCACGGTATACCTTGAAAACTTTAATCATCCCATGCCTAATTCGCACACTTTTAAAATCCTCCAGATTAGGCGGCAGGGCTAATGGCTGAAATAGATAGGACAAGAGACCTGTTGCACTGCTATCCACTGTGTCTGCATTCAGACCCAGGAATCAAGGAGGGAAATCCTCCTCTTTTATAGTTTTTATATAAACATGATTATCTTTATAATTATATAACAAATTGTAGATATGTGTATATGAAATTACTAATAACAAATGTAGCGGGCATTAAATACTGTTTATTTCTTTGAATTTTAACGTTGTAATATAGAAAATCTTTTTCCCCTGCTCTGGTGGCCACGCCCACTCCCCCTCTGTTCACAGCGCTCCACGCCCATTTTTTGAAAGATTTCCGAGTTAGGCTTGAACCAAGAGAGGAAGTTTCATGCCCCTTTAATGTTGTTGTTAACTTAACGTTTTTGCATTGGGACAACCTGAATAATTTGTGTGGAACCTTCCATTCTTCACTGTGTACAACCACCAACTATCATAATCAACAAATTTGTTTTTAACAACTCTGCAGATAGATAATTTTTAGTACATACAATACATCCAAGAGTGTAACATGTCGATCTTAACTAGGGACATTGACGAGGCATTTTCACGACCTACAAAAAGCTGAAACAAAAGTCAGCTTCTTTGTAACCTGCAGAAACAGCTGAGGAAAAACTACAATTTTAACATGAACTCCTGCTGCATGCGACAGGTTTGGCTGGTTTTAATGGTGTACCGCTGTCTGTTCACTGATATGAGGCATGTGTGTTTTCCTTTACAGCATCTCTATCATATTACATTTTGAGTGTAGGAGTTCAATTCTTTTGGATGAATGTATCACTGATCTTTGTTATACAGTAAATGAGCACATATATGTTTGTGTGTTCATATGTGTGTGTGTGTAGTGTACAATTGCAGCTCAAATATGTAAAAAAATATATATATATATAAATAAATAAAAAAAATGTAAAGAACTCCTTCTGCCCTTGACATGTTTGGCTGTTTTTGTAGTGTATAGATGTCTGTTTACTGATGTGAGGCATGTGTGTTTTTCTTTACAGCATCTCCGCCACAGTATGTTTAGAGTGTGGGAGTTTTATTCCTTTGCATGAATGTATCTCTGAGCTTTGTTATATACGTGTGTGTGTGTGTGTGTGTGTGTGTGTGTGGGTGGGTGGAAAACTTACGACATGTGACAGCTGGTGGGCCGATGCCATCGGGGAGGGAGAGAGCAGAGAGGGGAGCTGCTGTTGCCATGGAGACCCCGTCGTGTGGCTCATGGTCGGGTAGCGTGAAGTCGCAACCAGCTGAGAGAGAGACAGCTGAACAACACAACCAGAGAACAGAGGCAGAAAAAAAATTAATACATATTTATCGCACAAAACAACGGGCACAAGCATCTGATGGTGTGGCAGTCCCCCGCAGCTGGCATCTACATAATGCCAACATCCAGACGACACAAAAGCAGGATGAAATTAGGTATAAACGTGACAGATCCGGCTTAAGGTCTTGCTTTGCACATTTTCATACAAGCCCTAATTTCTCTTAGGGTTTGTGTGAAAAAGAGGACTTGTTTTACCGCTTCTATAAGACTCGTGATCTGAATTTGAGTCTCTGTTGCAGTTTAAAGGATAGAAATAACATTATACACCCACATACATACATATATAAGTTTTCTGATACAGTTAAGAATTTCTGCCTCTTTCTGATTATTTCAGTTGCAGAGTTGCATAAACAATTCAGGTCAGAATTATTAGCCCTCATGTTAAATTTGAATTATTTTATATTTATTTGTCCCAAATTTCTGTTTAATGGAGATTTTCAGCACATTTCTAAACATATTACGTTTAATAATTAATTTCTAATAATTGTTTTCTTTTATCTTCACCATGATGACAATAAATGATATTTCACTAGATATTTGTCAAGATACTAGTATTCAGATTTAAGTGTAATTTAAAGGCTTAACTAGGATAACTAGATTAACAAGTTGCAGTAATTAGGCAAGTCATTCTATAACAGCACTGATTACAGCAATCGAAAAACTAAAAAGCTTAAGGGGGGTAATAACACTGATCTTCAGTTGTTTTCTTTTATTCTAGCCAAAATAAAACAAACTAGACTTTCTCCAGAAGAAAGAAGAAAAGAAAGAAGAAAATCCTTGCTCTGTTAAACATGATTTGGGAAATATTTGAAAAACCAAAAAAAGGGGCTAATAATTTAGACTTCAACTGCACCTACCTTCTTTTTATTTTGAGCATATTTTAAATATTATTAGTATTTTTTTCATGATAACTAATGCCTCATATTATAATTTTTAGGTTAGTAAAAAAAAAGTATCACTAAAATGAAACCATCTCACATTTCATATTTATTAACAAAACATTTTCATTAAAAATATTTTAATACTTAAAATATGATTTACCAAGATTGCAAACAAATTGCAGAAAAGGGTTATCGCTTTGTTATTTTCATGATACTTCAATATTCCTCTCAATACACCTGAAAAAAGTCTTGTCGCCTATCCAAGTTTTAGGAACAACAAATAATAACTTGACTTCTAGTTGATCAATTGCTATCAGAAGTGGAATGGCAAAGGCCTCGAGAATGCACTTATTTGACCAAAATAAAATATGATTATGCATTGATTTTTAATTATTTCATTAGACAAAAGTGTTGTCACTCAACAGAAATAATGCACAGTATAGAATATAAAGTCATGGTGCAGTGGAAAAAGAATGAATCTTGTGTATTACTCCCATGAGGACTGCATCCATACCTCTCTGTAATAACTCAAATACTTTATTAATAACGTCATCTGGAATGACAAAGAAAGTGTTCTTGCAGGACTCCCAGAGTTCATCAAGATTCTTTGAATTGATCTTCAATGCCTCCTCCATCTTACCCCAGACATGCTTAATAATGTTCATATCTGGTGACTGGGCTGGCCAATCCTGGAGCACTTTGACCTTCTTTGCTTATTATTTGTTGCCGTTAACTAGGATTGATGACAAGACTTGTGTCAGGTAGTGTAGAGATCATATTACTGATTTTATAACAATTTATTAGATATTATAAAAATAATAGCTTAACAAAACCATAGTACATTTTCTATGAACTGCTGGCGTCTTTTAGTTGTTTTCTATGATGGAGTTTTTACTTTAGTGGAAAACTATATGTGCATAAACCTTGCACTGATTACTCATTACAAATTTAGTGAAAGGTTGACATCTTTGAAAGCATCCTTCTATTACTGTGAGCAATACGATATGAGATCATGTTGGAGTCACAACCTCTTTGATACTGAGATGAAGACATTAGGGCTGTGAAGAACTTTTAGTCAGATTTAACGCCTTCATCGCTCTGTACAGATGGACGTCCAGCAGCTCTCTGGCCTTCAGAAAGCCTGTGTGATGTGATATGATCTGTTCAGCACAGGACTGGAAGACTGTGATGGGGTCAGTGGTGTTAAACTCACGCCTGATCTGCCTCCAGAACAGCCAGACCACTGACAGCCAGGAGAGCCTAAAAGCATTTCTCCACTGACCCCAATACAGCATCAATTCATGACTCACTGACCCCAATAATGCAGAAACGCATGACTACAGAGAAACCCTGATCAGCCCAGACTCACTGTACGCTGTACTGACTCATTAACTGACTGCAGAACATGAATTTCACACCACGGTTGTACAATTGGGGGTCTGTGAACCCATTGAAATTTTAAAATGCAGTTCTTCACATGGTCGATATGCATTTCACAGGCATTTGTGATGAAAAACGAAATGAAACTCAGTGAATGAGAAGAGTAAAATATGTTTAGGGACATGTGTGAATAAAAAATAAAGCTGCTCAATTTTATCAAGTGTATAAAAATGGTAACAAAATGTAATAATGAAAATAAATGAAACTAAAATTATGGAATACATTCGATATTACTGTACAATATAATAATAATAACAAATAAAAATAAATGAATTATAATATATTATATTGTACACATTAAAAATAACATTGCTCTGCTTTTTATACATATTATTTATATATAATATTTATACAAGAGTTCTGTCTGGTTAGTGAATCTGATTGGCTGATAATCATGTGATATTCTGCAAATAACAGCACTAGTACAGCCTCATCACTCTTGTGTATTACTCCGCCCACAATCAACGACAAGAAGAGGATACTTTACAGTTTGACAAATATTGCTGCTGTTGGACAGCATAATGTATTTTTGAGGCTTTTTTTAGTTGTGAAAGTAATTGTTTAAAATGCAACTATGTAGTTTATTTATAAGGATAATGCCTGTTTTAAAATATTAATAATTTCTGAGCATCGGATTAAGTGCATCGACCACCATCAACCTGTCTGAGCAAACCAAAGAGAGTGACGATTGACAAAGACTGCATAATAAGTCCTTAGGGAAGAAAAACTGCATTTTCTCAGCACATTCCTTCACCTCTTACAGGTGGGCCCACACAGTTTGCGCAATGCACTGGTCACTACTAAATGAATGGAGTAGGACCACACAGTTTTGTTAAATAAGCTGCATATAAAATTAACTTTTCAAGTTCAGTTTCAAGTAATCTGACATATTACAGATTAAAGCATGCCTATAAAAATACGTTTAAAAAATATATTGTCTATTCAAGTAAATTTGAAAAGAAAAAGTGTCTTGTTGTACCTATTCCTGTAGACATTACTGTAGACATTTTTATTATGCCTCTATTTTTTATTTAATACATACATTTCACATACATATGACATTTGTTTAATTCATGTCTTTAAAAAAACTATATTATATTGCATTGCATTGTATTGTATTGTATTGTATTGTATTGTATTCCACAGGAGTTCAGTGTGAAAAGTGTTTTAAAAAGTTGTCACTGCCCTGATAAACAGCAACAATATTTCTGATTCACACCAAATAGAAATGACTCTCACTTCAACGACCCAATGAGTTTATTATACCCATCGCTAAGAAAAAAACAATAAGACAAGTAAGAAAGCAGATGGTGAGAAAGTCATGGATATCTAGATCCAGATGACAGCAGAACCACCGAAAGACACAACGCCAAACAGAAAAGGTGCAAGATCAGAATAAAAATCCCGCACGTCGATATTCACAAAGCCAGCTCTTGTTTGACATACACTCACTTTCATGCATACTAAAAAACGTACAATCAATAACTGAGGCATAGCGGTGTCTGAAAGAGAGAGAAAGAGATAGAGAGAGAGCCTCTTTTTAAAAAGCATTAACTATAAATAGAGGGTGAGTGCATGCATCTAAAGCCAGCATTTTAACTCACTCAGAAATCAAGTGTATGGGATGTGCAGAGGATCACATGGTGTCATTATTCAAGGTACTAGACACCAGAACATCATGTCTAAATGTGCTAATTACAATTTTAATTTTAATTTTGTGCTTTGATAGAGCTGAACATGCAACCGCTCACTTCCCAGCGGTTGTTCCAGTATTTTCGCATTCATTTAATCTGTGATGATTTAAAAAGAAGTTAAGATATATAAAAGCCATTAGTTTATGTTATCATTTTACAATAATATGCATATTATTTATATTCATTTATTATATCTATGTATATTTATAAACTAAACTACTTGAAATAGAATAACCACTATCTAGAAACCAATAAACCAATATAATAGTAAAGTATATTTTACTTCAGCTACTTTCCAAGGAAATAATTCATCCATATATAATTAATTATTTGACATATATTGAATTACTAATAAATTCATATACTCATATTCACCTTATTCTCAGCTGACGAGTTGGCGCTGCCATTTGAATCTTTTTATCTCGCGACTTCCGGTCACATTCACTTCCATTCATTTTTTGACGTTAACAACTGCTCGTTACGCTGCTTGATGTTGCAATTTAATATTTTCTTATAATATTATGCTACTTGGTCTGTGTAGTCATGCAAACATTTGTTTGTTGAGCAAGTAGTTTGGCCATTTTCTGCCGTTTATTATTCCTAGTCATTTTTCCCATAGGCGACTGAATCGGAAGTTCTAAGACAATCGCGAAAACAGGCGCACTTCCGCATTTTAGAATAAGGTCAATCCACTACCTGACAAGTCTTGTCGTCAATTTAAGTAGCAAGAGCAACACATAATTAAACTTGACTTTAGTTGATCATTTGGAAAAGAGGTGGAAAGAGGCAGAAGGTGGATTTTTTCAAATGAATCATCTGTTGAATTGCATCCCAATTGTCACAAATACTGTAGAAGACCTTTTGAAACACGCATGGAACCAAGATTCTCACGGAAATCATTCAAGTTTAGTAAATGAAAAATCATGGTTTAGGGTTACTTTCAGTATGGGAATGTGCGAGAGATCTGCAGAATGGATGGAAATGAACAGCCTGAGGTTTCAAGACATTTGTGCTGCCCATTACATTACAAACCACAGGAGAGGGCAAGTTCTTCAGCAGGATAGCACTCCTTCTCATTCTTCAGCCTCCACACAGTTCTTGAAAGCAAATGAGGTCAAGGTTCATATAAGCCTCTTCTGATACCAAATGATCAACTAGAAGTCAAGTTATTATTTGTTGTTCCTAAAACTTGGACAAGACTTTAGTCGGGTAGTGTACATGTACACTTGGACATATACTGTATAGGTATTCTCAAAAAAAAGGAAGAATTTAAATAAAAAAGAAACTCTGTATGATTCTAAACAAAAACTTAATTTACTTTACTTCAGCTACTTGCCAAGAAATACTAAACTATACTATACCAAATACAATAAATTTATATATTAATTATTTATGTAAAAAATTAATATAAAAACATATATTTAAAAACTGATGTATTGAGAAAAAAACTATTAAAAATGTAAAAAAAAAATCTTATAATAAAATGACAAACTAAAATACAAGAAACAATATAGAAATACAATTAATTCATAGCATATGTGTATATGTGAATCTACTGATTTAATAAATGAATACACTTCTTAGTATTTATTTAATCATAACCTTGCTTATATACATAATAGCAATTTTCCCAACACATTTACAATGTAAAAAAGTACCATCACTGAAGCAAATTAAAAGCAAACACCTTTAAATCACATTTAACATGCGCAAAAGCTACGAAAGCCAATTTGTCTGCCAACAATGCTTGCTACTAGATCTTATTCATTATCTTTGTTTTTTTTCAGCTGCTGAATGACTAAAGCAGCCTGGCTTGCCACTCCAAATCCACATGTGAGAGAGACAATTTGAGAAGGAGACTCAGCAGCTCATCAATCAGAGAAATGTGCCACAGCCCTGACAAGCACGAGAGACACTCAAGCTTTATAGAACAAACACAGGCAGCGGGGTCGCTCAGAAAAAAAGCACTTGAATCAACCTTTCCAAATTGGTGTCCCTCTAAATTAGTGCCGTACCAAAATCGATGTTGACCAGATCCATCCTTCCATGCTGTGGAGCCTAGGAAGTGTCACTGGATATTTTAAAGGGTCTTTAAGGTCTGACAGCATCTGCTTTGTTTGCTTTTGGTTTCCTGAAGTGTTAAATCAGGCTTTACTAAAGGGACTAAAGTCGGAGCAATTTGAATCGAACACATTTATGTTTGCAAGCCGACAAAATTGTTAGTTACAGAGAAAGAATGGATGGAGCTAAATAAAGTGAAGAAAAAAACTGCACAGAAATGGTATTTCATCAATAACTGAAGTCATTTTAATTTTAATGGGAGCAAAATTCCCTTTTAGATTATGCTTAAACACTGATGTGTGTCCAGTGTAAGTGTAAACAACCAGTCTATAATGTTTAAAATCAGCACACTGCTTTAATAATTCCCATTCATCAAAAGTTGTGGATGAAAATATGTAGTTGTTCATCATCATAATGAATGTTTATTAACTGCATCTGTTCTAAAGCTTTGTCCATTTAATACAGTATACAGGATTTTGGACACACAGAACACTAGCTGATGTCTGTTGCATCTTATTGCAGGTAAACTGTCAATTACAAGTGTGTTACACATTTATAAACACAAAGTTCCCATAAACACAGTCAGTTAGGTACGATATGTGAACAAACAGTTGGGAAAGAAATGTTTATATTATATCTGTGCATGAAAATGACAGCCATGTAACATACAGTACCTACTGCTGTCTATGCTTTTGAAATGAATGAAACTACAATAGAAGAAGTGCAATGTCCTGTTAGCGGGACAAGCAGGATAAAAACCAAAACAATACTTTGTCTTGAGAGTATCAGAGGTACAGACTGTAAATAAAACCCGTATTTTTTGTCACAACTAAAACACCACAGAGAAGCCATCGGTGGTAGAAAAAGATATGACTGAGGCCTTTCTTGAATTTACACACAGTCAGCAAGTACCGGAGAACAGATGTAACACATTGATCGAATTTAGTTTACAGTCACACTCATGCAAAAGTAATATTCAGCTTGTTTAGTTTTTCCTTTATTCATTTTTGTTTTCAGTAGTGACAAAGCACGAGTCTTCAAACACATGATTTTTTTACAATATGTTTAAAAACATAATAGTTCAACTAATTTCTAATACTGTTTTGTCTTTATAGTGACAGTGAGTGTATTATGTTTTATTAATTATTTAGCAAGATTCAGAATACTTGTAATTTAAAGACATAACTAGGTTATGTTAACAATAGGAAAGTTAGAATAATTAGTCAGGTTATTGTATAACTGTTTTTTTGTGTAGGCAATCAAAAATACACAGTAAATATGTCTTAAGGAAGCTAATAATTAATATTAAATTTTTATTCTTTTATTCAAGACAAACTATAAGAAATAAGACTTAACAGAAGAATTATATTTATTTTCTACGAAATACTGTGAAAATTTCTTTGGTTTGTTAAAGATTACTTGGGAAACATTATTTTAAATGAATGGGAGGGCAAAAAAGACGTTTACAGGTGCAAAAGTTTACAGGTGCAAAATGTGCCTTGATGTAGTTAAATGTTAAAAAAGTGTTTTCCTACTACAATACAAAGTTACTTGTCAAATAACTAACATGGAAGATTATTTTAAGTTTCAGTTATTTAATTAGCATGTCTGTGAAGACTGCTGAGTGATGCATAAAAAAAAAGACTTTGAATAATTGTTTAAGTAGTTTGTGATGTATGTTTAAGTGTGTCCCCTAAAAGTACAAGTGGTGAAGGTCGCTGGTTTGATTCTCGGTTGGGTCAGTTTGCATTTCTGTGTGGAGTTTGCATGTTCTCACCATGTTTGCCTGGGCTTCTTCTGGGTGTTCTGGTTTCCCCCACAAGTCCAAAGACATGCGGTATAGGTGACCTGGTGTGTGTGTGAATGAGTGTGTATGAATGTTTCCCAGTGATGGGTTGCCGCTGGAAGGGCTTCCGCTGTGTGAAACATATGCTAGGTAAGTTGGTGGTTCATTCTGCTGTGGCGACCCGTAAATAAAGGGACTAAGCCAAAAAGAAAATGAATGAATGAATTAATGAACTTTTTCCATGAAAAATATACAAATAATTTTTGTTAGTTTGTGCCCGTCCACTACTCAACTGTGCCGGTGGATGATTTGTTTCACTCAATGGAAAATAAAGATTTAATTAATGCTTTAATGTAATTGTTGCATCACAAACATCTGTCATTTATGTCATTATTTTTCTCTTGATCATCTTATTTAACCTGCTGATGTGCTTTCATTTTCAAGTTCAAATTCAAAAGTGTTTAATAAGCAACCCATGGCTGGAAATATACATTTGGAAAATATCTTAATATTAAAAAGAAAATTTACATTTGATCCTATCAATGTTGTAACAAATGCCCTTAAATAATGTAGCCTATAGTTGTTAGCAAGAAAGTGTTTATTGAGATTAAAATAAGATAAAAAATAAAATATTAGAAATGTTGTTATAGCAACACTTGTAACTGGTTTGAGAAATAACGCTTGTTGTAGACATCACAGGATTCCTGATCATGAAGGAACGCTGTAAATTTTTCAGAATGCTGTAAGTGTACAACTCAACATGTGACAAGAACCAATCAATCAGCTTCACTTTGTGAATGTATTACACACGTCAGTAATAATAGTTAGAGTTCAGTTAGACTTGATTGTTAGTGGTGATTCCTCAGAAAGAGCAACCGAGGGTGGCACAGCACTGTGAGCGCATTAAAATTAGTAGAAAAAGTGGCATGGTTTGCTTTTTCCACTCACACAATTACATAAAAATCAGAAACAGCAATCATAAATCTATTATTAATCACTGGAAGAAAATTAAGTTTGTTATTGCAGCTTCAAAAATAAATCCAAGAAAAAATTTTATGCAAGAAATATAAAAATAAATCTTGTCATAATGTACAATAATAAACATATAATGTACAATACACTATAAGAATATAATATTACACCATTAATGTATTATTTTTACTAAAGAACTAGAAAGTTTAATACACAAAGGATGGATATACACAAAAAAAAGATTTCCTGTGTCACTCTGTGGAGCACCTAGGTAGAAAACCAAGGTAAAGCTAGGTAAACCAAGCCTTCCAAGTGTGAACACACACTAAAATGAACAGAACAGCTCTTGTAGTTTGCTTGGTATATTTGTTCGGCTAATAGATCAGCTGTTCAACTGAGGTCATGAACCTCCTGAGTCTCTGTGGGATGTGAAACTGAACATTGTGTGCTTTCTAAAGAATCGCGGCACACACTCTATCCAGGCCTTCAATAGCTCCATCTTCAAGTTTGCAAACCCTCCCTATGATTCCTAAAGCTTTTATGCTGCAATGCTGCCGTAACTCACAGAAACTAGGCCGATGTGCTCGGGTCAGCAGAACATGCCAATCCAGCCGCTCCGATTCTGTCCAGCACAGTTTTTCAGAGACGTTACAACATCACATTCGGGTACAACGGAGTTTGTTTTGAAACTGTTGCCATTCTTTTGACACAGAGACAAGAGATAGAGAGAGAGAAAGAGAGAGCAGGAGAATCGCAGTGTGTGATAATTTCGAGTGACTTACCGCTGGGCCACGTGAAGACTGCAACACTGAAGCTGTCGACTCAAAGATCCTTTCATCTGAAAGTGAAGTAAATAAGATTACAATTAAAACACTTCAAACGCTCATCTCCTCCTTGGTTGTTTATATTTACAAAACAACCGAAATATCTCCTTCTCAACAGGTGTTAATTGTGTTAAACAATGTCACACCAGGGTTTCAATAGGTTTTATGATGGTAAATTAGTATTTAGTATCTGAATAATTGCAACAAGTCAAGTTTGAAAGCGCAACTTTATACTGATCTCCACCAGAAACAACCTTTCCTGTGCTGTACCTTATGCACAAAATATTCATATTCCCTTTATTCATATTCATATTGCACTTGTTGCTGGAGAACCCCAGATCCAGGCATAAACAATGGGGTGATCGTTCTTTTGCAGTGGCAGGTTTAAAACAGTGGAATACCCTCACTATAGAACTTAGTAATATCAGGAATGTGGCACTGTTTAAAGCAAAATTAAAACCTATTATTTAGAAATGAGTCTTCTGGAGTTACATCATGTAATAAAACTGACAGAAAAATGAAAAGTTAATATTTTCTAGGTCATAAAATGATTTTTTTTTAAATGCTGTTTGATTGACATTCTTGTTAGATTGTGCTCTTGTTATCTCATGTGTTTTAATGTGTAATGGTGGCCGAAAGAGTTTAACGCGCTGCAATTTAAGAAAGCACATGCAAGTACAAAAAACACCAGAAAATAAATAAACGATCTTCATCAATTTGACAGCACACATGCAAGAAATTAGTCACAACACAAAAAACTGAAGAAACACGCTACAAATCGGTCACAACACTTGCTAATATCCACATAACACAACGGAAATGTTTCTAGGGGACCCAAAAACATGACGAACCCTGCTGAGATATGGATGTGTTATTATCATAGATGTGTCATGGGTTTATTATGTCGTGTAATCAGGATATTAAAATAAATGAAAAACTACTCACCTTTCAAAGACCACCAATCACTTCACAGAGCAACAGTCATGGCATAATAACACATTCGTATCTCAGCAGGGTCTGTGATGCTTTTGGGTCCCCTAAAAACATTTCCGTTGTGTTATGTGGATATTTGCAAGTGTTGTGACCAATTTGCAGCACATTTCTTTAGTTGGTTGGGTTGTGAACAATTTGCAACAGGAGTGCTGTCAAATTGATGAAGATCGCTTCTTTATTTGCTGATGTTTTTTGTAATTGCATGTGCTTTCTTAACATGGGGAGGGGGGGCTGGTTACAGTAAGGTGCTATATAAATAAAGTTGATTGATTCCACAAAAGTATCATTCTTCTTCAGTAAATACTCTAAATTTGAGATAGATTTTGATAGAAGGGCATTAAAACATTTGTATATTAAAACAGATAGACCAAGAAACTCATTCATGCATGCAGTTTTTTAACCCATGACTCTAAATTTGAGACTTTTTCTTCTAATTTAAATGTTGCATTCTTAAAGAAACCCTCCACCTTTTTCAAAAAGGCTTATTTTACAAGTCTCATAGAGTTAAAAAGTTGACTTAAACTATTTATTAAACCATTCAGCAAATTTCTTTTTCTGGTGGGGTCACTTTTAACTTAAAACTTTAAAATAGTTTAAAATAACTTACAATTGGCTGAGTTAGTCTATTCTAAATTCTATTCTATTCTATTCTATCAGCATTTCATAAAAAAAAATGAAAAAAGAGTTTTGATTATTTTCCTATTTAAAGCCTGAGTTTCTGTAGTTACATCATGCAATAAAACTGACAAAAAAATAAAAAGTTACTATTTTCAAGGCCAATGCTGCTAGGAACTATACTCTCATTCTGGCGTAATGATCAAGAATCTCTGCTTCTGTACCATGGCTGCACCAGACAAAGTGATATTACATAATGCATGAGCATGGGCTACTTTCACAAGAAATTGGCTGAAAGAATACAAAAATGATTCAGGCTCTAGGAAACTTGTAAAATGAGCCTTTTTCAAAAAGGTTTCCTTTAAGTAAAACTATTCAAAACTATTTAAAACTATTCAAATGTCACATTTTCTTTCTCGTCCATTTCACCACCTTTATCCAACCTGAGCATGCATGAACTCGCAAAGGCCTAGCAACCTGTCAGTGAAGTCCACAGATCCATAAGTTGTCCCATTTGTCCACGGCAGATTCGTTTCTGGTCTGCATAGTGTTACGTCAACATAATGTGGGCTCGGAGGGCTGCTAGGTCTCAATGTGATATTTGTGACAGGGCTTAGGGCTATCTGGCCTATGTCTGCTCATTTGCATTCATGGTGTAAAGACAGCCTGAATGACCGAGCGAATGAATCACATTTGTCACGTACGCCTGGCAGCGATAGAAAGGGTCCGAGCTGGACGAGAGATGAGGTCAGAGTCACAGTGAACAGAACATCATTCCCTCGGTCAGATAATGAGGTCAGCTCTATATGTCACAACAAACGGCCTCACGCAGAGACCCAGATTATCCCTAGAATTAACACCAGTATCTAAAAGCAATGCAAAGAGTTTTTGGATCTGATTACTCAAATGCGATTCAGAATTCATATGAAAACACGCAGGTGTGCTTCACAGACAATTAAAATGAGTTGCCAATTGGGCTATGGATCAAAAAAGCTTAATGAAAGCACGGGCTTTAATCTGATCACCTTTCCAGTTGCTTAAGTGCAATTAAACATTAAACTAGATGGGGAGAGTTTGACACCAACTTGAAAAAGAGCCAGGGGTCTCATTTTTTAAGCATGGTGTATGCACAAAACGGAGGTAGAAACGTGTATACGCAACTTCCTATGCGAAATTTGTGATCTATAAAAAAAAAAAAACTACTTGAATGGTGATGTGTCCAGCTGTAAGTAAACTCTAAGGGTGCTTTCACACCTAGACTTTTGTTTCTTTTTGTGTCTTGTTAGCCCAGTTAGCGCAGTTCATTTGGCTTATGTGAAACCACCAATCACGCTCGAATCTGCACCAAAACAATCGATCCGAGATTGCTTGAATGAAGTGGTCTCGGCTCGATTGAAACAAACTCTGTAGCAGATCGATTTTAGTGAGAGAGCAATACGATCCGAGCCCGGTTATATCACAGTGTTTTATGGATATGTAATAGGCATATGGCTATATGAAGAGAGAATTATGAGAAGGGCAGGAGGTCATTCCAGACATCCCGAGTCTCCCGGAAGTTTCGTGAGTCTCCCGCAAATGCACAGAGACTCCCAGATGCCCGCAAATGAGTGATAATCTCCCGGAAATCACATGTCTCCCGCCCGGTTCTCAAATACATTGCGCACCCTTCTTAACCCTCCCCTCAGCATCCTTCCTCCTTCCTCGCAAACATGTCGTGCGCACCCTGTCAAACACCACCAAACTACCATCCCCCTGACAGCTGAGCGGGACTTTGCAAAATAAACCGTAAACTGACCAATATGAGCAGAGTTTACTCACACATGACTTGTTTTAGCTATTTTGGTCCGTTTAGAAACTTTGCCGGGTGAAAGCGAACTGCACCAAGAGCAAAAAGCAACACTGTAACAATTTGAATCCCTGTTTTGGAACAACTGAATCGATTCACAGGTGTGAAAGCACCCTAAGTAGACATATTTAACTTAAATATTGACTTAATTGAACCACTCTAAATCTTTCTATGAAAAAAAAATTTATCTATTCTGCTGTACAATCACTTTTATGAAGGTTTTTATGCAAAGTCTTATTAATAAGACCCCAGATCTGTAAGGCCATGCCTAAAATAACTTTTAAAGTTAGGAGGTCTTACTCAGGCAAGTCAATTAGCATGTTTAATGTGGTGCATGGATTACTGTATTTTGAACAAAAATCCCTGGTTCACACATGCTTGAGTAATACTTTCAGTTTTTAGTTTCTCCTTGCCTTGTTTATTGCTTTACAGTCAGTTTGTTCATTGTATGGTATACGTTTTCAATCACGTGGTTCTGGTGACACGTGAAATTCAAATGGAGGGCAGGAAGTAAAAAACTGAATGGGAGACATAGAGGAAAGTGTGTATATTTGTGATTTATACCATATTTCAACGGAGATATAAATAGAAAATAACCATACATGTTGAGCATGATCCTTATATCATGGGTTGAGTTTTCTACTGAATTAAAATATTTTTGCCAGTCATCGAGGCGGTAGATACTGTGTAAGCTATTATATGAAAAATACTATAGTAAATACTAGTGTTTGGAAGCATACTATAGATAATTACTTGAATTATTGTTGTAGTAATTATATTGTTGCTGTGGTACGACAAAACTGTAGTAATAAACAAATTATTCAGTAGACTTCAGTTCTCTACGCTATAATTTTACACTATCACAATGCACCAACATAGTTTGCACTAACAGCAGAGTATTTGTTACAGTTTATCAGTTTACTAATAACAAAGAGTTATAACATTATACACTTTACTCTGTGGTTCAAAAACATGTTTATTATAAATTACTGTCCCACTTTATATTTAGTGTCCTTAACTACTATGTAGTTGCATCAAAAATAAATACAGTTTAGTTACTGTTTTCATAATGTATTTGAGAACACGTGTATTGCTCTTGAGTTGGGATAGGGGTTGGGTTATGGACAGGTTTGGTGGGATGGGTAGGTTTAACGATGGGTTAAGGTGTAGGGAATGGTCAGCAGTGTATTTACAAATGTAATTACAGAAGTTAATTACAGATGTAATTACATACATGTATTTAATCAAGCATAAGTACACAATAAATACATGTATTTACACAACAAGTACATTGTAACAAACTATTAATTCCTATGTAAGTACATATTAGTTAAGGCCACAATATAAAGTGGGAACTAAATTACTATAGATTTTTCTCATGCAGATATCTTCCAGACATCACGAAATAACAGATTAAAGCATACAAAAGCGTGGACGCATGGTCTACATCAGTGGTTCTCAAACTGTGGTACACGTACCACTAGTGGTACGCAGGCTTCCTTCTAGTGGTACTCGGGGGAATCGCTAAATAATTAAAGTTAAAAAAATATATATACACTTTTAACCCTTTAACGTTGTTACCAGGACTGGGGTGGAGTGACAGGAGACCACAGGAGGTAAGATCCACTATGCAGTTTATTCAATGGTCAGGCAAGCAATGGTCATCAGGTGCAAACAGGTATATGAAGGCAGTCCAGAATCGTAAACGTTAAACAGGCAAATGGTCGAAAGGCAGGCGGCTAAACAGGAAAACAAGGGTACAAGGCTAAGATCGAAACACGGAGAAACAAGACAGGGAAACGCGTTGTAATGTTACTGGGAAAACAAGACTCGGCAACCTGGTGGCGTGAGAGAGTGGCTTATGAATGGGATGTAATCAGTCTGTGAACAAGGCTCAGCTGGTGCTTGCAATCAGGATACATGAGTGAGCAGGCGTGCGTGTTTGGGAGCAGTGCATGTATGAATGTGTAGTCCTGGGGAATGCGGAAATGAAGTCCTAAGTTCGTGTGAGAACCAGCGATCCTCTGGGGAGCGATCGCTGGTTGTGACAAACGTGTACAATGACACCGATGTGATCAGTAAATTGATTTTAAGAAGCTAAACCATTTATTTTAATTTCAATTTTGCACAACAAGATGGCTATCTATGTTTGTACACATGGATATATTGAAAAAATCTTAAATTACATCCTGCCTTTTCTTACATTTTTCAGCCAGTTTCTTGAACTTTTCCCACTTTATGATAAAAAAACTTTTGGAAGGCTATAAAAGGCCTTTAGCATTTCTTATATTGGCCGATTTAAGAATTATAAATAACATAAAACAGAAACATTTTAATGTTCTGATAGTGATTCCTATGTAGAACAACCACTTCCTGCCCTTTATACCGCAGTCCCGCGCATCATCAATGGCATCATGTGAGAACAACCTATTGCTGTGCGTTATTAACTCTGTAAGCAACACTATTTGTCATCATTGTAGATGTGTTTTTAACGTGTGTCATGGGGTAATTTAGTTTATTTAACCTCAGGAAATGTGTTAGATACAGGAAATGTGGTTCAAATACAATAACCATAATGCTCACCTATTTAATGAATCACAGGGTTGCTAGTAATCTAAGATGCTTTTTAGTTTGTATAAGAGTGCAGCTTGTCAAGTGTGCTAAGTTAAATATTTACAGCTATATTAATGAGCACACCAGAAGGCTAGATCCACGTGCACACACACATTCCAATCTGACACCGCTTATAAAGCATACACAGTAATAGTGTCGGTCTGTTTAATGAAGCTGCATTTAGACCTCATACTGCATGTGAAAATAAACTCTTGTGTAGTATTGTGCACTATTGTCTCAGAGATTTATTTAGTTTTATTCCGGTGCATAGTTTTTTTTTTTTTTTTTTGTCATTTCATAATACCGTTTGTATATTTACTATCTGCTTTTTGGTCTTTAAGAGAAACCACATTCTGTGCATATCCACATAAACCAATAAACATCAAGATCTGACATGTATGCTCTGAAAGGGATACAGCTCTTTCTAACCATAGTATTAGGCTAGTCGCGTTCCAGTTATCCAACTGCGCACAAAATATCCCAGAGTGTATCTAGCATCCTTTACATGGCTAACTTATTTTAGCATGGTGCTAACATGAATTAGCATGTTGCTTATTTGTTTACCATATTTGTATGGTTAGTGGGTGTGTTGCTAGCATGTTTCCAGCATGGATTAGCATGTTTAGCATGAATTAACATTTAGCAAGCATTTTCATATTTTTCAAATTGAGCATAATTTGTAGCATATCAGCCAACACACTAGTATGTAGAACACACACTCACTTTTACTATGAATTTTGCTTCACAGAAACCCTTTTACTGTGAATAGTTAGTAAGGAGTTATAGTGGTTTAGATTAGGTACATGGCAAAATTAAGGTGTGTATAATATGCTCATACAGAATATGACATATCTGTAGGTTGTATAACATACTATTAGCATATAATAACATGTTGCTAAGATGATTTTAACATGGTTATCAGATATAACGTTATCATTAATTAGCTTGTTGTTAACACATTTATAAGCAAATACAAATTAGCTCACTGCTGAAAGGATGCTAGCATTGGTTACCAATTTGTTCATAACAATTAGTACATTAAGTTAGTTGTTGACAAGTTGCTACCATGAATGATCATGTTAGCATTTTAAACATGAATTAAGCGGAACAAACCGCCAACTTATCCAGCACGTTTTTACACAGTGGATGCCCTTCCAGCCGCAACCCAACACTGGGAAACATCCATTCACACTCATACACTATGGACAATTTAGTCTACCCAATTCACCTGCACCACATGTCTTTGGACTTGTGGGCGAAACCGGAGCACCCGGAGGAAACCTGCACAAACACAGGGAAAATATGCGAACTCCACACAGAAATGCCAACTGACTCAGCTGAGACTCGAACCAGCAACCTTCTTACTGTGAGGCAACAGCACTACCTACTGTGCCACCACGTCACCTTACCATATTTTTAGAAAATTTTAATTTACTCCTCTGATAAATCTGATTTCTCAACAGCCATAATTTCGGTCTTCAGTGAAGCTGAGCGGCATATAAGACTAGAACTGATTTCCTAAACTCCAGACATCATTTTAATGGTGATTTGGTCATCAAGAAACAATCATTATTAACATCCATATTTCTTTTTTTATGGGCACAGGATGAATTTTGCAGGATCCACTGATGAACAGAAAGTTCAAAAGAACAGAGTGTCTTTGAAGTAGGTGAATGTAAAAATCTCTTTACTGTCACTTTTGATTAATTTAATGCATCCTTGCTGGCAGATGTAACTGATGATCTTCTCATCTGACCACCTGTGACTGGATCACCCGAGACTGATGGTAACAGTGGGTGTAAACAGGGCCAACACACAAGAAAACTGAATGACAGATTCTCATTTGCAAAGACTGCTGCACATTTGTGCTCCTTTATCTGATCTAAACCTCTTCAAACACAATTACCAGATGCTTGGATGAGAGGGCCATAAGCTGCCTTATGTTAAACCAGACACTTTTTATGACTCACTCTTGTTTTCGGTAACTGATTTTTACAAGATAAGCGCTTGACAACTGCGAAATCCTGCGAGAGTCTAAAATTGGACGCTTGGGATTCGACACCAACATAAGTGGTGCAACACTCACAAAATGTGCTAAACCATCTGTGCTTAAGGAACAGAGGTGAACAAACCAGTGCATAAACATTCAACGACTAATCCAGGTTTATGCTAGTACAGTACTAGGCTGGACTTAATTTTACTTAAGACTTACAAGGGGCTAGAAACATTCCTCAGTGATTGTGGTCCATATTGACATGATAGCACCATGAAGTTACTGCAGATTTGTTAGCCAGAACAGATGAG
Source organism: Danio rerio (assembly GCF_052040795.2). Classification (NCBI taxonomy): domain Eukaryota; kingdom Metazoa; phylum Chordata; class Actinopteri; order Cypriniformes; family Danionidae; genus Danio; species Danio rerio. The sequence goes on from NC_141028.1 coordinate 24,065,917, forward strand.
TCAAGGCAGGATGCTCCATGCATTCATGTAGTTAAAAGTCAACTTATAAAAGTTGCAGAGAAATCAAGACTCCTCAAAACAGGCAACCTTGCTCCAATCTCATTGTTTTGTTTTCTTTAAAACTGGTGAGCCAGTGTAAATTAGGCTCAGTTTGCTGTTTTAGCTCACATGAGTGGAATCCATGGTGCTCTACTGCTTCTGCAGCCCACCTGCTTCGAGCTTGGACATGTTGTGCTTTCAGTGATGAGTAGTTATTTGTGTTACTGGCCACTGGTCAGATCTGGCTACTCTCTTCTGACCTTTGGCATCAACAAGACATTTCCACACAGCAACTGGAAATGTTCTATTTTTCCACCAACTCTCTGCAAAGATGGCCGTACATGAAAATTCCAGTAGATCAGCTGTTTAAGAATATAACAATCAGATACTTAAATCTCCTTTTCAACATTCTGATGCTTTGATTTAACTTTGCAAACCAAGAGAAAAGGTGTAAATGCTGATTATCATTCATTCATTTAGTTTCTTTTTGGCTTAGTCCCTTTATTGACCAGGGATCACCACAGTGGAGTGAACCGTCAACTTATCTAGCATATGTTTTACATAGCGAATGCTCTTCCAGCTGCAACCCATCACTGGGAAACACCCATACACTTTCATTTACATACATACGTACAACTTAGCTTACCCAATTCACCTTTACCCACATGTCTTTGAATTTGTGAGGGAAACCGGAGAACCTGGAGGAAACCCATGCGAATGCGGGAAGAGCATGCAAATTCCACACAGAAATGCCAACTGACCCAGCCAAGGCTCGAACCAGCGACCTTCTTGCTGTAAGGAGACAGGACTACCCATTGCACCACCGCATCGCCAAGTAAAAGATGTTAATAATTAATAATATGTTAATAATTATTTACCCTTAAGTCGTTTCAGTGACCTGAAACCTTTGTTCATCTTCGAAACACAGATTAAGACATTTTAGATGAAATCTGAGAGCTCCCTTATCCTCCATAGACAGCAACAGTCCCAAGAAGTCCAGAAAACACTTCATGTTATTTCAGTTGTTCAAACGTAATCATATAAAGCTCTAAAAATACTGTAGTCACACCTCTGTTCTGCTATATCTTCCCTCATATTAGGTAATCAGGGTATATTTACATCAAGGTAGTATGATACAGATCTGGCCACACATGTAGTGCTGCAATTTGTCAAGCGCAGTCACGCGCTGTGCTGCAGCAGCAAAGGTCACCTAAAAAAATAAATGAATAAAAAATAATGCCATTTTGTGTAACCAGGTAGCGCAAGCTTTTCCATTGTCGGGCCAGCGCAAGCAAAAGCCCCCAGATCAAACAACCTGCCGAGTGGCGTGTTTCTGAAAATCATTGTTAGCCAACTTAGGTCCCAATTTCCATTGTGCTAATAAATAAATATAAGAGAAATAAAAAACATAGCCACTGGTCAGTTTAAGATATTCTATAAACACCTTATGGCTAGGAGTCTTTTTTTTTTTTTTTGCTTAAGATTGCTCTTATGTTTCCCTTTTAAATTTAAAGGTGTTCCATGACATAATAAAGTAGTTTTAATTTAATAAGTAATATTTCTTTGCTGCGTCCTCCTTGTTGTTTCAGTAATGCACAATAAACTTTACACCACATTAAAGACACAGCAGTAACTTGATGTATTTATTTTTATGCTTCTAGTGAAAAAACATTTAAACCCCTAGCAGCATTCAAGCTGGAGGCTAGTCAGAGCTACATTTTTAGATCGTGATTTTTAGTTGATCCACAGCATGTTGAAAATGTAGTTTTCAGTGAACAAACTATCATAAACAACATGACACAATTGTTAATACAATCATGATTAGTCTATTTAATTTCCTTTGCGCTTCTTCATGTGTGCGCTCCTATAATAGTTCAGTTTGTTTGCTATTTACATAACTGCCCACTGCTGGACATGTCTTTCTTGTCTTCGACCATTTTGTGTATTACAGCATAACACTGAAGCATTGCGTGTGTCATTCTCACAGGAATTCTAAGTGGTCACATCTGTATATTGCAATTAGTGTCACCAGTGTGTCATATAAGCAATGTCTGGCCAGTTATAAACACTCATCCTGATCTGATTTGGAAGACATTGGTGAACAAAGCTGTTTTTCCTTTTTTTTTTGCCATACAAAAAGTGTTTTTAGAGTTAGATAGGAAGTCATGTGAAGTCTCAACACATGTTTTGACAAGATTTTTTGTTCCTTTTCTGATTTTTTAATGTCTCACAATTGTTGCTTTTTATAAAATATATTAAATAGAGACCTTAAGATTCTGAAGATGTTCCGCAGATGAACAAAATTCTCAGGGGATTAGAACGTCATGAGGTATTAAAAGCAGTTACAATTTTTTACATTTGGGCAAACTGACCCTTTAATATAATGTATGGGCTCTGACATGTAGCCATTACAACTACCAGTTTTAGTGTCACACTGGAAACTACACCTTGCATCATAAATAAATAAACTACCTTAAAAATACTTTCAAAATTTGTTGGATAGTTAATGTATGCAGGTGGAACAACCATGTAGAACCCAATTAGAGAAAAGACTAAGATGAAATTTTACCATCACATAAACTGTATGTTGTATTGTATTATGAATCATCTCAAAATTCTAACAATTATTATGATGGTTTTAATATTAGTAATTGAGTTATACTATAAATTGTATTGTAATACAAACAGAAAGAGTTCAATCATACAGTAAGTTACGCTTCTCTGGTTCTACAACATATGAATGCCTCTCAATGAGTCCATTCATTTAGTGTGAAACCTCTGTCCTAAATAGGTTTGCGTTTCAGACTGTTGTGACTTCCCAAAAAGCCTGACTAAGTAAATGTTGTGGATGGATTTTTATTTAAGGAGAACATCCTTTCAGCCACCCTGGTGTGCTTTGTCAGCTGGATTTTCACCTCCCCGTCTGGAACAACAGATATCAAACCTGGCTGGGACTTTTCTGAGATTCTGAAGGGAACATTAATGATTAGCCTGCCTGATAATCAGAAGGACATGATGGAAGATTCTAATTAACCCGTTTGACCCTGGGAATGCATTTGTATTTAAGTACAAAAAAAGACATCCTGATTCTAAAGCAGCTGCTTAAATGAAAAGAAATGCTTTATGAAAGATTTAATATGCTCATGTTAAAGGCCTTCAGTTTGAAGCAAATGTGAGAAGAAAACTCTTAAACTAGGATAGAATAAAGTGTTTCATAATTATTAAAAGGGTAATAACTTTTAACATACAAACAGTTCATCAATAATCTATAGCACTGAAAATACATATTGCTGCAAATAAATATTGGATGTATTTTTATACATATAAAGAAAATACATATTGCATTAGTAGTCCATCCAAAACCAACCATTTTATTTCATACTGTAAATGCACTACTATTGATAAGCTTAGGAATAATTAGATTTGTAAATGAGTAAATAATATTTAAATAAATTTTAATAAAAAACACGTCTGGGGTAAGATGAAGGAGAAGGCATTGAAGATTCCAAGATTCCAAAAAATCTTAATGAACTCTGTGAACAACGCTTTTCTTGCCATTCCAGATGACTTTATTAAAGAGTCATTGCAGAGATGGATGGATGCAGTCGTCCAAGCTCATGGGAGTCATATACACAATGTTCATTGTTTTTTCACTGCACCATCACTTTATATTATATACTGTCTGTTAAGTGACAATACTTTTGTCTAAGCAAAGTCAGTCCTTACTGTCCTAACTAAATAATTAAAAAAGAAGGCATGATCATATCTTATTTTGATAAAATAATTGTAAGCCCCTTCTGATACCAAATGATCACCTAGAAGTCAGGTTATTGTTTGGTGCTCTTAAAACTTATTTTATATATATATATATAGTTACACAGTTGAAGTGAATTATTAGCCAGAGCAAGGAAATTTTCACAGTATGTCTGAAAATATATTTTCTTCAGGAGAAAGTCTTATTTGCTTTATTTTGCCTAGAATAAAAGCAGTTTTACATTTTTTCAGCACCATTTTAAGGACAAAATTATTAGCCCATTTAAGCAATTTTAGCTGAAAAGTAATTTAAAAGTGTTTTAACATACTTTCAACAGTACAGATTCCATAAATATTCTGAAACATTCTCTGTAAAACAGCAAAACAACATCATCTATGCACGGCTGCACATTAGGCACAGCTGCTGCGCTGGATCTGCCATAGGGGACATCCAGAGATGATGTTTTATGTTCATGTGCGCTGGCGTTTCCTTGCTGAGTGAAGGTGACCACACTGTTGGCTGACAACACGTCTCTCAGTTGCGTTTCTCTGTCTGATACTCAATCTGTTTCTGCTGCATGTGTGAACTCATCACCCCATACAACACTCTTCCCATCAGCCACCTCGCTTTCTAACTGTTTTACACCCTCCTTTCATTTACACCTCCTCTCCTGTCTTCACGCCCTCTTATTGCTTCATGTGTAACTTTCACTCACACCTTTTTAATCAAATTTTAGGACTTTTTTTTTAGAGAAACTCTTCAACATATTTCTTCTCATTAATCCTGCTATGACAGCACAGGAGAGAGAAAGACAAGTGATGACCAATTATCTCACACCGTGCTCTCGTTCTGACAGCTAACTATGCTCAGAAAATCAAAAATCACATCAAACGCTGCGTTAAAAAAACAGTCTGATGCACACTTATTTACAGTTTGATCGGCAGCATCAGCTAATTCCAAGTTATTAGATAGAAATGAGATCTCCTGAGATGCAGCCAATCAAATCTTGATTGACTTCCTGCATAATGCGGACTGACAGGTTGCCACATCGATGCTGATTCATACGGGTTAACCGAACTGCTGACATGTGCTCTATGAAAACAGCCCTCATAAATATGCATGGGTTCTCATGACCACACATTCATTATAAACCACGCATATGAAGAGAGCAAATCACAGGCGTCCTTTTGCGTTTGATCAGCATTCATCGTTAGTAGAGTCAACAACCAACATCAAAAAGAGCAATGAACACATTCTCATCACCGCCGATCATGTTCAGACTCTTCTCTCATGCTTTGACAGTCAGTACACATCAAAACAAAGCATGTTTCTGCTTTAAGAAGATGAGAGAAGTTGATGTAGAGTTCATGAAATATTAACAGATTTGTTTTTAAGCGTTAACCAGGTCGCTTTTGAATATTAAAATAATATCAATACACAACAATGAAAAAAACTATGCTCAAGTCTGCAAATTTTGACTTGCTGTGAATGTTTTAGTGATCATCAGCTGCAAAATGAGCTGTCAGTGTGATTTCATTGTTATTGCTGGAAGTTTTTTTAAACTATTATCGTTATTGATATCAGGATAATTATTAATAATATTATTATTATTTTCATTATTTTATACTTTTGAATTGCTTTACATTTTAATAGTTTAAGGTGATACAGTATTATATACAATACATATACAGTCAGGGTCTGTGTTGTAATTTATAGTACAAAAACCCAGTAATAAGTAATATATTCAGTGCTCGAAGATTGTATTGTATTGCACCTGAAATGGTATCATGGTGCAGTAAACGCCCACAATGTTTGCCCTGCCTTCAAGCTCTTCTGATTGGCCTATTGCACTAGAACTGAATACAAATGGCTTGTCAATATCAGCTGTTAATCACTCAGTCAACGCCTTGTGCCTTCAGATGACAAGTAAAGGGTTGTTGCTAGATTGGATCCGGTTGCGGCTGGAAGCTAACAAGATTTTTTTTTATTTAATAAATTTCCCATTTATTGTATTTTATTACCATCTACCCTCACCTCAACCCTAAACCCAACCGACACAGTAACGTAAAAACAGTAGATGTACCGAGTATCATTAATGCTATCTATTAAATTACCCAATAAATTGTATTTTTAAAGCCTACCCCCACCCCAACCCTAAACCACAATACAGTGAAAATATTCATTATTGTTATACAGTTTGATGAAAAAAGCTAATATATTCCTGCTATATATCCGACCGTCCACTTATCTGATCTAGACTTTACCTAGAAAGAGCTACAACAGTAAAAATGTAAAGCTCAGAAGATGAGAATGAAAACAACACTGACAGATTTTGTTTTAGAAACCACCTGAAGCTACAAATAATGCCACATCTGATTAGTGATCATGTGGTGAATGTTAATCCACCATTTGCACTGTTCGAAGAGTGGATAACAGACTTTCAGTGGGTTATGTCCGCTTTGAAAATGACTAAAGCATTCACTGAGACATTCACTGTAAAGCTGCAGAGACGGAGTTAGCAAGTAACAGTATTTGCCACATCTACACAATTGAATCGTGAGAGGTTCTGTTTAATCTTTCATTTAATTGTCAGGATTTTGTCAAAAAGGGCTTGCATTCACTAAGATTAAACTAATATTGCAGCTCATAAAAAAAGGTATTGTTATTAAGATAACGTATGCAAATAATAAGTTAAATGTTAATAGTAGCTGTGCTATATCAGACACAACCTGTGAGAACACCAGTTATTTTCATTATCTGTTAACATGGACACCCAAAAAAAAAACAAGCATTGCTCACGCTCTGCTCGCGTGTGCGGTGTGAAAGAGGCACAAGTTTCAGGTTAAGCAGTGCATGCAGGGCTGGTAGGTGGAACCATGTTTTTTTTTTTTTTTTTTTTTTTTTAGCTTTGATTAGTGCTGATTTCAAATGCAATGAATCTGTTAATATAAAACTCGAAGTAACGGTGCTCATAATTGGTGTGTGCGGCTAAATTTTGGCTATTGCTTCTCAGTTTTTTTAGGAAAAAAAAGTGCTACCAAGCAAAAAGGTTAAATTTGAGCCCTGATATTGTATAAGATATTATACCAAGTGAGCTGATTAACCCGTTTAATATTTTAGAGGTTCTCAGAAGCAGAAGCTGTCATATTTGAGTAAACTTTTATATATGAAAACTTGAACAAAAAATATTTTTGTATTCTTCTTTTGCAGCAATAACTCAAACAGCAAAGAAAAATTCCATTATTAAATAGAAAAAATATTGACTGAAGAGACAGTCCTAAGAGAGAAAGATCATTATTCAGCCATGAGTAAGTTCAATGTTGATTCAATTCAGTTATAACAAAAACAACGTCAATTTTGTTGGCTTCATCAGTTATTAAAAAAACCTAATAGTCTGTAAAGCAGCTCTCCAGAAGATAATCATTATCCAGCTCATCTTAGTTTATGATTTATTCTTGCTATGTTGACGGTAACAAAGGAATCTCGTATACAGAAATGAAGAGGTCAGGTTTTAGAAGATTCATAGATGTAGGGAGTCCATGCCTTAGAAGAGAGAGAGAAAGAGAAATGACAGACTTGGCCCTGTGCCTGGCCCTCAGGCCAGAAGCTTCAGTCCCTCTTTGCCCAAGAAGATAGAGCTCAAGTGAAGAGGAGTTAAAAGAAGCAAGAGTGAAAGAAGAAGACAGCCAGCATATGTTCCTGTCTTCTTTCATTCTGCCCTTGACTATATGACTTGGCAAAACCTAAGACATTCAGACTGACCGGAGCACATTTCAACCCGCACAGCACTACAGGCGTGGAGCTGGTGGGTCAGACCCCCAACCTTCAAACATCTCACCCACCACGAGCCGATGTCAATCTGCAACTGTGCGATATGCAAAACTTCCCTTATAATTGGAAGGTAGAGTTTGTGACGAAGAAGTAATTAGAGGTAATTAATTTTTGTAATTATTTTCCACCAACATATTAGAAGTGATTCACTTAGGCATGACAAATTGTTTCTCAAACTATTCAGAATCAACCTCACAACAACTCATTTTCAATTATTAATAATTCTGTTGATGTGGAAACACTATATAATTCTTGACAACTTTACCAGCCAAGGGAAAAGGGCAACGAAATGAACTCTATCAAGAGTCTAAATAAACATATTTTAGGAATTTTGTGCAGAATTTATCTATGTAAACGTTTAGGTTTTTGCTTTAAAAAATCTATACACCTATTTGGCAGGATTACTTATATTTTTGAAATAAATCTCTGTAACACTTTGTTAACACACATGATTCATTAGTTCATGTATTTACTGACATTAACCAAGACTGAATAATCTTGTAAAGATTAACTATAGTTCAGCAATGGCAAATGCATTATTAAAAATCAATGTTGTGCTTGTTAGCATTAGTTATTGCACACTGAGTTAACATGAACTAATGTTAAGTAACTAAAATAACATTAATGTTAACAAAGATAATTAAATACCATAATAAATGTATTACAAATTGTTTGTTCATGTTAGTAAATATATTAATGAACTAATGAGCCATTATTTTAAAGGTGTCATATATTGAATTGATTAAATAAGTTAATTGTTAATTGTTCTCTGATATCTACATAGTAGGTTTATGGCTTCAGTTAGTTAAAAAAAACTGCAGAAACAGTTTTATAAGCTCATTTATTACTCCATAAAATACCCATAGAATCAGAAGGTCCATAATAGACCATATATGGTTTGTGTCTTGAATATTGTTGAGCTCCGATCTGATGTGCCGCTCCTACAGACACACACACAGCATGATGTACTCTGAACACTGACAAATTTAAACCCATCACAGTAACGTTAACCTATTTTTATCAACAGATCTGTTGTGGATAAAGGCCAAAGAGAGTAATTGAGATGTATGGCAATGTATATTAAGTCAAATATTATATTATCAAATATTTCTAGTCAAAATAAACACAGCCAGGATTTAATATCAACCTCTGCATGAACATAGGACAGTTGGGCTGAGTGATTTGACACAATTCAGCAGTCTTCACTTGTTAGTTGAAACATACACATCGAATTTCACAATAAACACAATGGGCTCTATTTTGACGATCCATGGGCAAAGTGCAAAGTGCAGGGCGCAAATGCAATAAAGGCGCGTCCGAATCCACTTTTGCTAATATAAGGACGAAAAAATCTGCTTTGCGCCGTGGCGCACGGTCTAAAAGGGTTGAGCTCTTTTTCTTAGTAAGTTATAGGTGTGTTTTGAGAATAAACCAATCAGAGTCTGATCTCCCATTCCCTTTAATAGTCAGTCGCGCCATAGCACATTAGATATTTACATTACGGACTTTGTAAGTGAAAAAACTGAAACTGAGCATTTCATTAGCAAGAAAACAGTTAAACAGACCATCTACGGCATGAGAATGAGAGATGAGCCTCCTCGTTATTTACTTTCCAAGCTGAAACTAGCAAACAACAATTGCGTCGTGCCTTGAGCCACATTGCGCCGGGTGTATGATAGGGCCCAATAAGTTAAGAAAAGATGTACCTACCTTATGCCTCTTCAGATTGGAGATTATTAAATGTATAATCTGTAAATCTTGCAAAATAAACTTTGTCAATTTGAGGCCAGTTTGAATATGCCTCATGCTGTTGTTGCCCAGTAACGCAGAGTAAATAAATTGCTGATCTTGTTTTCAAAATAAAAGTCCAACTTACATAGTAAGTAAAATGTAAACTTTAAAATAATGAAGGGGGAAATAATCATTGTTGTCTCACTAGAAAATGTTTTTGCTTATCAAACGCAGCATGAGACATGCATTTTAATGATCTTTATTTCTGATCTCAGAGCTTAATGACATGGCTGCTCGTCAGGTCTGGATAAATTACCTTAAGCAGGCATACAGGCAAACGAGGAGGGCTTGGCACGTAAGTCTTGTAACAGTTTGTTTTGACTTCTAATTGGACTGTTGTCCACCAGGGTTTAACACTCATGGAATTTACATGAGAATAGGAAACAGTGGTGTCTGAGGCTCACAGTATGCCTATTTCCATATACTGATCTTCTAATATTCTACTATGCCTTCCTATACCCACATTTTTATTCTAGGGCACCTTTAAAGTCTTACCAAAATCTCTTTTGCTCACCTAAATAACTATTACAAACACACACATTTTTTTCTTATAATTAGTGTTTTTCTTATAATTAGTGTTTTCAGGATACGTTGATGAACAGAATGTTTAAAGGAAAAAGAGATATCTTGATGATTCGTATTAAAACAATTTTGGTTTGAGCAATACTCATGGAAAGATGTATTCTGCAAGACACCAATACAATGGCATAATATTTTACAAAACTATATATTTAAAATAAAACGGCGCAAAGTAAAAGAGTATGGGGGATTAATATTATATTTGTGCTTTAAAGATGCACAATTTTGCACAGTGCACGACCCACTTTACACTTTTCATTTTGCTAATGTTTGAGGCTTCTTTTAGAGGCATGCTCTGATAGCGATCACATGCAAAGTGATAAAACATAATTAATAAACTGTAACCTGCCAAACTGATTAGTGCGCTGATTTGCATTACCCACCACTGTCAATTATCACCCATATTTGGCAGGTTAGTGGGTGTTAATTTCAAACCCTGTACGTGTAAGATGTAAATGTATTTTGCTAAATCCTCATATTGTTAGCATGCAATAAAGAACAACTTTTTTTTTTTCAAGAACAACTGCAATACTATTCACTAGAAATGTTGCAGCAGTGAAGGCAGACTTTCCATTGAGAGTCATGTTTAAATTCGGTGTCTATTCTCTTTGATTATTGTTCCGGCTGGAACATCACAGCCTTGTAAATCTGAACAAGGTGCAAATGAAAGTACCCACTTCTGCACAGGAAAGCAACAATAAACCCAGACTCACCTTGGGAAGCTGAAAGTAACTTCTTAGGTGCCGATGTTTCTTGGTGGCTCACTTTCAATGCCGCGCTGCTAGAAACTCCTTCTGCACTAGATGAAAACTTGAATTTGATGACACATTTCCCAGAATTTGTCTGTGAAAACATTTCAAAACTTTCCTTTAATGGACTGTACTCAGGAGTTTACCAGATGTTAAGTGCTTTAAGTTATTTCCTTCAACTGTTCAACCTAGTTTTGTGTAGATTACACAAGAACACCTTCCACAGTGCCAAGTTGTAGAAAAACCCTTTGCCTTAACTCTCACAAAAAAGTATTCTAGATCACATTAGTAAGACACTGTTTGTTTTCTTGCTTCATTTAATGGCAATTAATTCCTTTTTAAACAAGTTGCAGTACAACTCAGGTTCTCAGAGAGACTGAAATTAAAAGACTTAGTGTTGACTATATTGCATTCAACAATTAGGATGCAGCACACAAGAGTAAATAACAAAGCTTTGTGTTGATTATTTATAGCCTTTCAGCAAAATTACCCATTTAATTTTCAGCATGTCACAGCATTGTCCAAGTGTTATTAAAATGCAAAACTGTTACCCAACCATGGCGCTGGGCATTTACTCCCTAAAGTCCTGAAGGCGCTAGTCTATCAAAACGCTGCTTCAAAGAAGTTACTAAAGTACTGTATGTTTGTTTTCTGACCAATAGTACAGTACATAAAGTAAGTGAAGTCAGGACTCCAAAAATTGGTATATATGCTCTTTATTCAAAGATGCTGACGTTATATCTGGAGATTTGTTCTGTTCCATTTGCACAAGTGCAGTTTTCTTTTAAAATGGCGTTTTAGAAAGAAAACACTCCTCATCCAGACAGGCATTTTTATTGCAATTCAGAATAGCAATCTCTTTCTTTGCATAGTAAAATGCATGATATGTGACCATTCACACTCACTTATTATTTGGTGGAATTCGTACTTACAGACTTCAGCTTGTGTAATGATCATATAACAGAGGTTTCATGAATCAGGAACAATACAGAATGGTCCAGAAGACCAATCAGGGAGTATTTGTGAATAGCCATATTTCATCCATCTATATTAGTGGTGCCCAGACTTTTTTGTATCAAGGGCCAAAAATCAGATATCACTGAGAGCCATGGGCCGGAGGTAAATATACCAAACTCTATTACATTAAAGTTGCCATGGGTAATTTTTTTCATAATATTTTAAAATCAATAGAACACATTACTTTAAATGGTATTAACTAATGCAGTATAACTTTGTAAATGACAGTGGAGTTCAATTCTGAATAAACTAGTCAGGTGGAATCTGCTTTTGACCTGATTTGATCACCAAAGTCTCTGTATTGTCGGGTGACAGTATGTACATTTAAACAAAATCTGATTAACTTACACCATTTAATTGAAAATTAATTAAATTGCTTTTAACAAAACAAACAAAGAATTGGTTACAAAAACTTTTCATTTTTACCATGGTAAAAAAAAAATATATATTTTTTTTTTAAAAGTTTACCATGGGCCAACTTTGGTCCATGGGCCCTACTTTAGGCATTTCTGGTCTTTATACAGAAACTGAACATCAGCATTTACAAACTAAATGTGATCTTTATCATTTATAAAATGCTGCATTTTTGCATATTAAAAATGCGTAGTTTTGACGTCAGGTGTAACCATAACAAAATGGATGTGTTTTAAAACAAAAAACGAACTAGTGTATACAGCATCTTGGCATATTAAATAGTTCCATTTGAATAGTAAAACTTGTGTATGTGTTGTGTGTAGCAGGTAATATGGATTATAAATGGAGGTGTGGCTTGAGGACTATAAAGATTACTATAGTTGGAATGAAAGCTAAGTGTCTTGTTTATGGCCAGCGGAAATAGATTGATGCTCCAATTTTTGTGCAAGGAGTTCGCATGTGCCTTTCTATTGGCCCATTGAGACTGATATGCATGATTTGAACAACAAATTAAAGTGTGTGATTGTTTTTGTTAAGCATAATAAATGTTTCACTGTGCATTTTGACGGAAACTAAGGGATGCTTCCATTGTTTGCATGCGAGGCATTCACATGTGGAATCTATTGGATCATTGAGAGCGGTACGAGGAATTTAAGTAAGGAATTTTAATGTGTGTTTGTTTCTTTAACATAATAAAAATGTTTAATTGTGCATTTCAGCTCTGTGGAGCCCGTTTGTTTCTCTTGTTTTGTTTTGCATTTGTTCGATTAATTTTGGTTTGGTTATTTTGTCTAGTTATTTTTGTCATGTCTATTTTTGGTTGTTTATTATTTAATGTTTATTTCACATGATTGGTATGTCTAATGAATTGACAATGTTTTGTGTGTGCGTGTGTTCCCTAGGTTTAAAAGCTCAATCTCTATTTGCTGTGATATACAGTTCTGTAAGCAACCAATAAATCTTTACAAGTCTGTTCATAAAATAGCTGAGTTTTTGGTGGGTGTTGAAAGTCAGGGTGGGCCCTATAATGTGTATTTCAACTGTTTCATTTGTAATAACACAAGGAAATACACAGTTGCTGAGGAATACTCAGGAGAATGCCTGCTAATCAAATACACAGGCAAAATCAATTAAATATTAATAAGTCATTATAGTGTAGTCAATATATACTTTATTTCCTGGGAGCTTTTTGCTTTTCTGTGCATTGTTTTCCGATAGTACAATAAAACATATACTGTAATGAGCTATAATTTACCTTTTTGTCAAATAAACACATTTTTTTGCTTTTTCTTCTTCGAAAAATAACACATTTTTGTTATTTTGATGGTTAAATTAAACTTGTATGGAAATTAAAAGATAATATTGGGCTAATGCTACTACTAGACATGATATTTTTTCCAAACACTTTTTCCTCCCTGGACAAAGACATAACTCAGCCTTTAAGCATGCTAAAATACAACATGAAGACAATATTGATCCTTATTCTTTCACTCAAACCCAAACAAGCATGACCTCTAAAAAGTGAAATCCTCACACATTCAAACTAAGCGTATTCAATGCCGCTGATGGAGCATTTATTGTAACTAAAGTCTGGGAAAGTTGCCATGGTGAAAGAGCCACAGAAACTGCAGCCCGCAATTTCCTAATCATGTTAATCGACTATAATATGACAGCAGTACAATAGACGAGACAGATAACAGTTAGTTATGAGTGTGGACAGAATCGGCACGTTGTTGAGACATTCCTGTTCAACTGGCCTTCAAATAAAATAAAAAAATGTTCAGGAGCGTCTGGAGAACAGGATGAGTTTGTTAATGACAGGTAATGAAGAACATCATGTAATAATGTTGTTTGGTACTTATTATACCTAAGACGTGCGTGCTGAAATGAGACGCATATTAAGATCTAGTTGTCAGGGTCTGGCAGGTTTCAGATCTCCGTTAATTTTTTTTTTTTACATATAATGCCATTTTCAAATTATCCAGTTTTCCATGTAAAGTATGATAGCAACTGACTGTTCCTAGGTCAGGCTGAACACATTACCTCAGATTTCAGAATGAATTTGTTCATGGTTGCAGTGCACATGTTCAGATTTAGCAGTCTTCAAATATGAATATTTAATGTGAGATATGTTTGCATTTTACATAGTTTTGTTTTTAGCAACGGCTAAATGTATTGGCATTTTCATATTTTTCACAATGTTGCTCTTCTATAAAAAGCTTCATTGTGCAAGCAAATTGCATGAAGAAAAGACTAAATAGCACCTTTCAGCTCAATCATGCAGTGTTTTTTGCTTGGCACGTATCGTCATGCCTTTAAATGGTTTGGTTCCTATTCAGCTCATACTGTGATGGAGGAAAACAAAACAACCAGTGTGACATTGAAGGATTACTGAAAATTTTAGTTTAGTTTCAGCAGATCTACAATAAATAAGTTAATGAAGAGCAAATATATTGCAGTTCAAAAGTTTGAGGTGAGCAAAACAAATTTAAGAAATAATTATATTCAGCAAATTTTATTTCATTTTAGGAATTTGCTGTAAGATCACATGACATGGGTGACACGGTGGCTCAGTGGTTAGCACTGTCGACTCACAGCAAGAAGGTCAGGCACGGCTGGGTCAGTTGGTATTTCTCTGTGTAATTATCATGTTCTCCCCGCGTTCACATGGGTTTCCTCTGCGTGCTTCTGTTTCCCCCACAGTTGAAAAACATGCCGGATAGGTGAGTTTAATAGACTAAATTGGCCGTAGAGTATGTGTGTGAATGAGTGTGTATGGGTGTTTCCCAGTACTGGTTTGCAGCTAGAAGGGCATTTACTGTGTAAAACATATACTAGATAAGTTGGCTGTTGGCGACCAGTGATGAATAAAGAGACTAAGCCTAAGAGCTTTAAAGTTTTCGCATTCTATAGCAAACAGTATGGCTGCGTCCGAAACCGCATACTTCCATACTATATAGTACGCCAAAATCAGTATGCGAGCCGAGTAGTATGTCCGAATTCATAGAATTCGAAAATCAGTATGCGAGAAGTACCTGGATGACTTACTACTTCCAGCGAGATTCCGGAGTGCGCATCCCATGCATGCTGCGCTATCCCATGATGCCCCGCGAGCGAATTCATGAATGGAAGTAAAGCGACGCAACTGACGCAAGTAGGTCACGTGACCATGACAAAATGGCGGATGTAGTACGTCCGAATTCCATTCATACTTTTCACATTCATACTGTATAGAACGTACTTTTCTAACGGCCGAGCAGTACGTTTAAATTGAAATGCAGTACCTACTGAGTAGTAGGCGGTTTCGGACGCAGCCTATGTGTGTAACATTTTTTTTTTTAAATAAAAAGTATTAAAATGTAAACAACTTATAAAAAACATCCCATCATGTAAACTAGTTGTCATTTAATAAGAATATGTCAATAACTCAATTTTGACAAAAATGTAAGATAGAACCTTATAATTCTAAGGTAATGATTTATTGGTTTAATTTATTTTAAAAAGACTACTCATTTTCACTACCAATCAACCCGATTTCTATATTTTTATTGTATTAAAAATAATGATGATGCTATTGCATTGTTTGATTTATTAACTGACAACAAATTAGAGAAATTTTTTGACATATTTTTAATTATCATTATCATTATTTACTTGTTTATTTAGTTAGTAATTTTTTTAAATGATCAAAAAGTAATATTATAAAAATGTATATAACAGTTACTATAATGAAAAAATATTATTATTATTATTATTTGCATTTTTTATTAGTTTTTAATGTAACAGTAAAACTATAAAAATAATACATATGGTTGTTTTCAAACATTCATGTGGGTTTTAACAGCAAAATAAGCCACTCCAAGAACCAGAAAATTCTCGTATAGTGCAAGAATTTTTTTTAAAACTGTGAATCAGATTTAATTATTTAATTAATTTATAATGAATTTTTAATTAATTTATAATTATTTAAATTAAGATTTAATATATAAAATCATAACAGTCCTTACAATGTGATTAGAAATGACTATGGTTAATGGCTAACTAATAACATTTCATATACTGATTTCTTATTTATTTTTGGCTAGATATGGAGCCTGGAAAGTAAATATTACAAACATTATATAATTGTGAGTGCAACAAAATAAAACAATTAGATGACAATAAATAAAATGTATTCAATAAAGTGCATATACAGTTAAAGTCAGAATTATTATCCCTCCTGTGAATTTTTTTTTCTTTTTCAAATATTTCCCGAAATGATGTTTAACAGAGCAAGAACATTTTCATCTTTATTTCTCACTCATCATCATGTGTCAAGCAATTATTGTTTGTTATTTTAAACTACTCTTCAGCATTTTGATCTCTCTCTCTCGATTCGCACTTTGGTTATAAATCTATACTGAATTGTTCGGGAAGCCTTTTACCAATTAGCTGTAAAAACTCCAGAGCGATATAAGCCAAATGCACTTCTTTTGTCTTCCGTCTTAATCAGCACCACGAATGCTACAAAAAAGTCATGTTTCTTTTAGCACTCTGCCCTTAATGTATAATTACATAATTAGTCTGCCACCATTAATTTAATTGCAACCTTCTGATTAGAGGCATTGCATAAGGACTGTAAAACAATGCGTTATGTGACTGTCATTCCAGCGTGTGTTTGTGTGTGGTCCATCATTACCTGGTGTGTGCTTGTGGTGTAGACCATGACAGCCCAAGGGTTCGGGAAAGAGTCGCCCTGCAGGTTGAGGCACACGTTTTCTCCGGGACCCTCAGGATCCCAAAACAGACTCCAGGCACACCAGCGCACACACTGCATAAACGCTGCTCTGGGCACAGCTGTGGATGTCAGCTAGTGAAATGGAGAGAAGAGAAAGAATGTCGGGAAGAGATATTTTGCTCTGTTTGTCCTGAAATAGCACCGTCTGATGTCTCAAGGTATCGGAACAGAGTGTTGCTCTTTGAATGGAACTAACTTGTGTGGATGGGTTGAAGTAAATTTCACAATTGCTTGGAACAAAATGAAGAAGTAAACTTTTTTCAGACTGTTAAAATGTGGAAAAGACAGAAAATAAAAGCAATTAAATATATTTAAAGTATTTATAATGTATAAATCTTTATATGCAGACATTTATTTATGTTAACACTTATTAAAGGGGTGGTCCACTTTGATATCATATTTTAAACTTTAGTTGATGTGTAACGTAGCTGTGTGAACATAAATAACATCTCTGAATGTAATACGCTCAAAGTTCAATGAAAAGGGAGACATTGGCTTTTACAGAGTTAGCTTAGAAAAGCCTACAGCAAATAAAGTATAGTGACTACAAAAAAAGTACATTCAGGTTATTCAGATCCTAACGCTTCAGGTTACGGGCATTATCCACACGCATCCACCTTGCGCAGTGAAGAGGTGTGGCCAGAGGCACTGTATTGTTATAGCAGAGAAAGCGCTGCTTTCCACAGAAAAGTTTCCACAGAACGTATTCTGTTTCTGTATTTGGGCTTCCAAAGGACACAGCACAAAGACAGAAGTGCTTACAATTTCATTTTAATTATGTTTCAGAGAATTAGAAAAACAGGTATAGCTAGCATTTGACACAGGACAGCTTCCAAAATCTCTCCCAGTTCAGTACTGGATTCGGCTAAAAAATTCCTTAAAGCAGCTCCAACCTTAAAAGACAACACTGTGGATTATGAGCCACAACATGTATTTTTATTTGTTAAAATTGATCTATGAAATCCATAGTGTTTAGCGTTAACGGTATGTTGTAGCAAGGATGTAAATAAGGATGTAAACAACGGGAAATGCTGTTTGGCACAATTAAGCTACAAATTCATATTTATCCATCAAACCGCTACAAACAGCCCCAATCTTCAGCAGCGCTGCAGTGTCTCTCTATGCGGCCTCATTCCGTGCGTTCCACATCTCAAATAATAAACTGGCAAAAGATGTGAGCGTTTCATATTACTGACAAATGCTTATTGCGAATATGTGAGAGACACTTGTCAGATTTTATTCCTGTCTGATTCAGGCCTAAACTCATACAGCTAAAAGCTACTCTGACTAACAGTATTTACATAGCGCAAAAGCGTGTGCTTGTAGTGGTGTGACGCTTTTCCTGGTGACATGGAGCCGATCCACGAATCACAGCACATTATGTAAGCTGATCAATCAAAGCCTTTCGGAGGAACTGGGAAAAATTAAAAATTGTTTTCATGTTAGCAGAGTAGCTGTATACAATTACAGAAAGATATATATATAAAAAATAATAATATGATATATATATATATATTTTTTTTTACAAATGAAGCATGAGCACATATTGTTTTGCCTCTTATAAACACAACCAAGTTTTAGAAATACACTCTGGACCACCCCTTTAATACTAAGAATAAAATAGAAAATTATAATTTTTTCAATAAATACATTCTTTCTTTGGTCATTTCTACACAAATATTTATAATGTAATTAAGTACAGGAGTACATATTATTAAGTACACAAAATAGCAATAAAAATAATTTTAAATAAAAAAAAAATGAGAAATAGTGTTTTAAATCTGGTTTATACTTGACAATATTTTTATAAATGTATTATGCCTAACATTAATATTAATAATAATAATAATTATTATTCTTATTATTAAGGCGACGCAGTGGCGCAGTAGGTAGTGCTGTCACCTCACAGCAAGAAGGTCACTGGGTCGCTGGTTCAATCCTCGGCTTAGTTGGTGTTTCTGTGGCGTTTGCATGTTCTCCTTGTGTTCGCGTGGGTTTCCTCCGGGTGCTCCGGTTTCCCCCACAGTACAAAGACGGTACAGGTGAATTGGGTAAGCTAAATTGTCCGTAGTGTATGAGTGTGTGTGTGTGTGTGTGTGAATGTGTGTGGATGTTTCCCAGAGATGGGTTGCA